>NW_022740041.1:645340-657258 GCF_011630105.1 Anneissia japonica
ATGCTAGATGATAAAAAGTGCCTAACCCCCCCCCCCACCCCCGGGCATAGACACAAAAATAATAGTGTGTTAATTTCATAGAGATATAATAAGAATGTTTAATAGCTCTATGGTTAATTTATAGCTATTGATTGGACGATTATAAAACATGCATGACCTGTGACCTTTTATCATCATGTGATTTTCTCCATACTTCGCTGTTTTCTGCGCTACCCATATCCACTGAATTTCTGTATGCTGTGAAACACACAAATCGGAAAAGTTTTGTATATTTTGCTTATCGACAAATAAATAGTAAGGTATACATTAAGCTACAACGTGTTTATTAATTAAATATTGTTTTAAATGTTTTATAATATCCATTATTAAACCTCTAGGCCTAGCCTCTCCTATTTGTATTTCGTGGGTTCGAGACAACCAGGGCCTAGGCCTAGCAGAGGCCCTAGCCGGCTAGATCCAAAAAGGCCTTCCCAGCCTAGCAATGGCTGGCCTACTTTGATGATTAGACCTAGGGCCTACGTACCCCTCTCTGTTGATACGGGGCCTTTCTTATCCATTCCTATACATATATAATTCAGCAACTAATGTTGTATGATTAAATATTATTAACATTTAATAATATTTAAATACTTTATTATTATAAGGCAAAAAGGGAAAAGATAAATAAAAACTAATACTAATAGATAAGCCTTAGGCCTAAAGTCCGGGCATGGGGCCTAACATAATGATGAAACTTCTTGTATGGCTAGCAGACAGAAGCCTAGCTAGGGCCTAGTAAGCTTAAGATATATTTTAAACTTTGTAAATTGGTATGGACATACCGCAGCTTTGCTCAGTCGGCTAATCTGGTGGTAGCCGCTGTGTGTGTGCGCTAAACCGTGGAGATCTCTAGGTCCCCGGTTCAATTCCCATCGCTGCCTCTTCTTGTGTTTCAGCTAGAGGGCTGAAATACAAGTTACAATAGCGCACTGTCTTTCGGATGAGACATTTAAGCCGTTGGTCCTGCGTGCATTATGGCCCATGTGCCCACTGGAAATAAGTCTTCTTCCGTGGGCTATCCTTGGTGTTTACACCGAATAAATCCAATCCAATCCAATGGACTATGGCATAGTTTTTTAATGGTAAAAATCTTGTCGTATTTTACTGTATGCTACAGTTGGCCCCTGTATATGTATTGGATATAACCTTAATTATTATATTATATAACAATGACTTTATTTGTATTGGATATAACCTTAATTATTATATTATATAACAATGACTTTATTATGAAAATAGACTCATTATATAAAATAAGGGCATATACAATTCAAATAAGTTGTCAGTTGCGTGTTCACGTCTGTCATTAAATTAAATTAAATAAACACTTGTTAGTTAATAACTCTACAACTTCAATACAGGATTCTACTTAGTGTCCTAACAGTTATTCTCGGAAACTACTACCATATTATTAATAATCAGTAGTGAGTTTGTGATGCATCCCAAATACTGTAGCTCTTGAAAAAAAAAAAAAAAAAAAAATTGAGCCATCTCGTGATATTCTTTTAGGAATTAACTACTCTTTTTATGATTAAGGTTTAGTCTAAATCATCATACAAGTAAGCATACACTTTCAACATTGCAGAAAATGAGTGAATTTTGGCTGATCTCAGCCCCCGGTGAGCCAAATGCAAGCCAGACATTTGAGCGTCTGTGCCAGGCAACAACAAATCTATCACAAAACAACAAGTTCAACATTCCAGACCTAAAGGTTGGAACACTCGATGTCCTTGTTGGGCTCTCAGACGATCTTGGAAAACTGGACAACTATGTCGAAAGGTAAAAAATTGTTGCTTTCCAATATTTTGTTTATGTAGAAAGATATTTATGTGGCAGTTGCTAATTGTTACACAATTATTACACAAATTTCTAATTATGAAAATTTGCTGCCTATTTAAATTGATTTCATTGCCAGCTATATGATAATCACACCACTTTTTTTTTGCTTTGACAGTATGGCACATAAGATTGCGCATTATCTTGGTGAAGTACTTGAAAACCAGAAAGATAAACTTGCTGAAAATCTTACAGCCAATGGCGGTAAGGAATTTTTAAATCAAATTCTGTATCTATTGGATCTTAATAATGATTTTTAATCTAAAATTTGTCTATAATGTATCATTTTCCAGTGGATGATAAAGAATCAATATCTGTGTGTATTTTTTACATGTATGATTTTAATATTTTCTGTCTTTCTCTTGTCAGCAACCTTTGCTGTTATTTCTATATATGCTTTGATGTAATTCCACTATTACTGTTCTGTATCAATCATTGTAATGTATCTATTTACATTCATTCATTCATTCCTTCATTCACTCATTCATTTATTACTCCTTCGCTCATTCATTCATTCATTGACTTATTGATTGATTGATTGATTCATTCAATCAATTCAATCATTCATGTTTATCCACTTATATCTCTCTATTATCGTCAGTATCGTAATTTTTAAATAATTTTTTAGTTGAGTTGCCATCGTACATCCAGCGGTTCCAGTGGGATATGGCCAAGTACCCCATCAAACAACCACTGAAGAACATTACTGAAATTATAAGCAAGGTAACTATTAGTACTGCAGAATAATTGTGAACTGTTACCATTTGTAATAGGGAAAATAGAGACCATCAGCTGAACTGGTGGACTTAACGACTGTGTATGCACTGAAACATGCATGTGTCCCTCATTTTATTGTATTCAAAATCTGATGATAAGAACTCGGGTACTGTTAATAAGATATAGATTTTTGGATACAGTATTTAAAAACTGGGGGAAAAGGGGCATTACCACCGTTGTTTGACTTTTTCCCCAGTTTTTAATTATTTACAAATCTGTATCTCATTAACCATTACTGTTTTTTGTCTTAGAAAAATCAGTTGTACAACATATCAAAATATTTCTTCCTCCAGAGCTTGGCTTTAAAC
Source organism: Anneissia japonica (assembly GCF_011630105.1). NCBI lineage: Eukaryota > Metazoa > Echinodermata > Crinoidea > Comatulida > Comatulidae > Anneissia > Anneissia japonica. The sequence goes on from NW_022740041.1 coordinate 648,301, forward strand.
CACATTGTCTTTTGAAAGTGACCATTAAGCCATAGGTGTATTCATTGCAACACAGATTTCTAGATTTACATTAATTGTTTTTCTCTCTTGCAGCAAGTGAGTGCAATAGATGCTGATTTAAAGACTAAGTCAAGCGCATACAACAGTCTCAAGGGTAACTTGCAGTCCTTAGAGAGAAAATCAGTGTGAGTTCATGGCATTTTATTTTATCACACTCTGTTCCTTGTGCAAAAGTTTTTAGTGCATTAAAGCAAAGTTTACTTAGCTTCAAAATGGTAATCTGAAGATTGCTGTTAGGATTTTGTTATCTGCCACAATATTATTGTATAACACAGACAATAATCAGAATAATAAAATTATTATTATTAATATTTACAGAGGGAGTCTATTAACCAGAAATCTAGGAGACCTTGTGAAGAAAGAGGACTTCATAACAAATTCAGAATATCTGACAACAATACTAGTTGTAGTTCAAAAGTAAGTTTAAATTATCATTACATTTAGGCATGGAGCTAGTGGAAAGTGTTTGATATGGTAATAACCATTACTATACCTCATAAATATCAATTAGACAATAATATTTGATTGGTCAATTCCACCTTGTAAGGTAACTTCCCCACGTGTGCTAAATTTACATATACGCAGGAAAAAAGTACTACCCAAAATCGACTACCGCACCCTTGCGTACGTGGACAGTATGCAAACTGTGTAACTTTACTCCCACAGATCAAAATGGCTAATGTATATGGAGAGTTTGTTGTTTAATATTTATGAGGTATATTAGAACATATACAACATGAATTATTTCGGCAAAGTAGTGAATTCTATTTCCCTCATTGTTGGATGTTTCCGCTTCGTGTCGGGAGCCTTCCCAATCATCCAACGCCGTGGGAAGTAGAATTTACTACTTTACCTCAAACCAAGCTGTATTTATATACAACTCTGTATCTGAATTTAATATGCAATATTACTTTATGGTCCAAAAAGAACACCAACATTGGCAGATGATTTATATATATTAGAACAAATAACTAATTTTATATATTTTCATCTAGTGCTGCAGTCAACGATTGGAATTCTAAATATGAAGGCCTAGCTGATATGGTAGTTCCAAGGTCATCCAAGTGAGTTATCAATCGATTAGATAATCATTGCAACTGTGAACTATTTAATTAGTGACTCTATCAAATAATCAATCATTTAATTAAACAATAAATCATTTATCCGTGCTCCCCTTTATTTTTAAAAGTGCACTGTAAAAGGTTGCTGCCACGACCTCAGTTTACCACCAAGAAAATTAAAAATATATAACAGAATAATAAAGCAACAAAATAGTAAATTGTTTTGATCTGTATCACAATGGAACATTTTTTATTCTTTTAAATGATCAATACTATGTTTTGATTTTTTTACAGTTTAGTTTTCTCAAATTTTATCACATACAATAATATGTCTTTAAAGCCTAGTTTCCATAAAATCGCTACAGTGTTTTCAGTGCAAATGTGGCGTAGCAGTCCCTGACGCAATCAGGAGGGCTCCATGATTCGACCGACCATTTAGCATCACCGAAAAGCCGTCAGCAATTGTGTGTAGCGATTGTATGGAAACCAAGCTTTATCAAGGGTCTGTTTTCATTATTTTTGTTTCAGAAAAATATATGAAGATAATGAACATTCGCTATTCACAGTAACACTGTTCAAGAAAGTTGTCGAGGAGTACAAACTACATGCCAGAGAAAACAGGTACGTTGATTGATGATAGAGGTAAAGGTAGGAGAGGGGCATTCCACAGTATTAGTGACATTTTAAATTATATTTTGACATTAAATTTGACCATTTCGTTAAGTACACAATTTAAATTATATTTTTCTCATGTCTGAAAACACCTCCACTCCCTAAGCATCATAGAGAACTTCATACTGGAAGTGGCGAGTGATGAATGAGAATAATAAGGCGTCATGTCCAAATTATTGAAAACGACAATCACGCGTTGGACGCGTTTTCTATTGTTCTCTACAAGCGACGTTGTTTTGTAAAGTTTCCTGGCGTTTGACAACGCTAGTATGCATAGTTCGAAAATAGCTCCGCCTCTCATTGATGCTTCACTGATTTTTTTCAAACAACGCGTTTAACATGTTTAACCCGTTTGGATTTCGTTTTATTTCAAAAAGAAATTTAAAAATAAAAACACGATTTTATAGACTCGTTATATTTTGCGTTGATATATTACGAACAGAAATATATACGTTTTCCATTCAATTACCGAGAAACTTTATGTAAATTAGAATGGAGTTTTTTCTACAAGCAGTTTCCGTTGTCACAATTACCATGGGAAAATCAACGACACAAGATTTCTTTGTATGCCGCATATTCAAGAAGAGCTGTCTGCTGCGCCGCTATAAGTAGGTCTGATGCTAAAAATCGTCAGGGTCGTTAATATATATGACAAGTAGGGGCATAGTATAAAACACTCCATCATCAGTTCACAATTTTATTATATAATCATTGAGATGACGCTGTCGGTTCTGTTATTAGGTTGTATGACAATAAAATTTACTTCGACTGAAAGTTTTTCTACATGCAGTTTCCCATGTCACAAATACCGCTGTCTCTTATACACATCTAGATGTGTATAAGAGACAGGTCTGTCATGCCAACGTGTGTATCATATTCTACAAGATCTGCAATGTTTTAACCATGTTTTATATAGCCTATACGTATTTTCATCATAATTACAGATCTACTATTAATCAAAATCATAAAATAAGGGTATAGGCCTAGAACCGTTTAGGCCTTTTTTAAACGTAATTTATATACCTCCATAACTTACTGAATTGCACGCGTGTATCATATTTTACAAGATCTGCCTAAAAAAGCATGGGGCTATTTTTGTAAAATAATGTGTAAACTCTAACACTATAATACTGTACAGAAGAACCCTAAGGGACAATTTGTTTTCATTATCACAATAACTGAAAAAAGAAAACTTCATTTCACTTCTTAGGCCTATGTTTTTTTCAATGGGCCTATTTTTTTTTTTTTTTTATAATTTAACGAAAGTATAATTTGGGACACCGATAAGTGTATGTGTTTGGTATAGGAGGATTGGTTTTCAGGGTTTTTTAAGGCGTAGTTACCCTCCGTTATGGCGCTTTATTTATAATAAACAATCACGGGCGTACCCTTCGTATGAATACGTACTGAATTTCAAAAAGATTAAACAGCCCATTATAGTCTAAAATCCAACTACAAGATTAACACATCCATCATTTGTTAAATTGATTGCAATACTGTACTTTAAAATTATCTTGAGGTTTTCAAAATGTTAAAGCCAAGCCCAAGTTATCTGGGGGTAACTATTTACGTGTTATTTGTTTGTATCTCAGTTAATATCCATATAAATAATACAATATAATATAGGCCTACCCTCTATCATGGTACTATTGCATTAAAACGCTGCACATGAATAATATAAACGCCAGTAAGCCTGTTTCGTGATCAGTATAATTTCCCATCATCAGTTCACCATTTTACTATGATATTTTAGATGACACTGTCGGCTATTTATTATGTTGCGAGACAATTAAATTGTAGAATAACATACATTACAATGACAAACTTAAATTACGATTTTTAAAAGGCGTACTGTAGTCCTATATGAAAATTTTAATAATTAAAATAATAATAAATCATAATAATCTATTTATACACGGTTGAAAACCCAAATTGAACATAGAAAATACAATATCAAAAAGAATTATAAAATGTTGTTCTTTCTTGAGTCCGTGGTTCATTAATAAATAATAATAACAATAATAATAAACACAAAAACAAATATCATGCTTGCTAATGTCTGACGTGTCGCTTTCGTCTGTCTGAAAGTCGACCGCTCAAAAAATAAAAGCTCAACAATAGACCGAATCGGCGACTCCGGCTAGCTATCACCAGTCACGTGAGGTACAAAATGTAAACAGAGCACCAACCATAGTGAGCTCAGTTTGAACACAGTATATTGGGAGAGTTATGTTTTTTTTTTAATTGACCTAAAGGCTACACTGTTAGTATTGCCTTGACTAGGGCCCGGACCAAGTAGGGAGTATGCCTCGACCATCTCTGTTGTCGAGTAGGCATTAAGTAGAAAATAGCCTTTAACAGTATATTTATTGCTCAACCAAACTTGTCTGGGAAACAGGCTGGAAATAATAGGCCTGGTTGGTATGGTTCAATATGTCCTAACTTAATGCCAGACGGTTGTAATACAAATATTTGTTGTTTGTTATAGTGATTCCTTGGCAGTAACTAAAATATCCTATGATTTAATTTTGGATTTAAAATAACTGTAAGATAATACTCTTGCAACGAATGAGGTGATTTCTTTTTTTATGCTGCGATAGCATTTTCTATGAATAATATACCAGTATTCTTGACTTAAGCCTTTGAACCTAGGCTCGGCAGGCGATGACTCATGCACGTCGTGAACGTACCGTACCTTTCTAGGCTTTATTCCAACTATCCAATGGAGCCTTATTAATTGGAAAAATAGCTGTAGAAATAAATGATACGACTAAATTAAAATGACATGTAAACCCACACAAAAAAGAACCCTTCCCTACTAAACATGTGTCTAGTAGTACTAGTACTCAGCAGAAGCAGTACCGTTACGTCTACATTCCTGAGTTGGCGGCGTTCAAAAAGAATCGGAGGTGACTGACCTCGTATCTGATTCTCATGAACCTACTTTATGCATGGAGGTATTTATACCTCCATGCTTTATGTGAACGTTTCTCAATGATTTCACTGTTCTCATTCTAAGATTTCACAGTTACTAGGCAACTTGCAGTACTAGCAACTTGATATTAGGCCTGTGCCTATTACATTAAAAACGAATAGAAAGCTTTCAATTAATTTTTTTTCTTGAAATATTGCTTCATTGTATAGGCATACAGGCAACAGGCCTGACTAAACTACTATCTAGTGCAGGCTAGCTAACCTAACTTTATCGGTAGAACGTAGGCCTAATCTTTAAACCAATTTAACTGTCCCCTGCTATAACTTACTCCGATGCCAAGCTAAACATTTTTCAGTAAAATACGCAATAAAATGACGATATAAAACAACTTTACGCGACACAATATAATGCATTATAATACATCGCGAGACTCGCGAGTTCGGCGTTAAACGCATTGCTGTAATCGACAACAGCTCACTTTGAGGGGCGTCCCCAGCTTATGAATATTCAATGAGCAAAGTTAATGAGCTTCGGCATGGACGTTTAACGCTAGAAACGGTTAGACAATCCCAATCGCGTTTATCGCGTGATTGTCGTTTTCAATCATTTGGACATGACGCCTAATTACACTTACTATACATTTTCGTGGTTAGCATAAAAAGAACCAGAAGGTTGCTTCTTAAGAGTGCCTACCTCCCCCCATATACCTAAATACGGAATTCACGAATGTAGGCGATTTTTTCTTCATGTTCGAGGGTGGGTTTCAAGGAATCTTTACAGACGCACATATACAGACGTTAATCAACATTAGGTTGCTCAACTCAAAAAGTTAGAAAATGAAAAACAAAACAAAAAATCTTAAAAAATTTTATAATAATAATAATAGGTAAATTTATAAGGCACAAATAATAATAATAAATAATAATGACATTGTAGCGTTTGTAAAATATTTGTCACTGGTACTGGGAACAGTCACAAAAGTGGGGGGGGGGGAGGTCCCCCAGTAGAAAAAGTGGGTTGGCCAATGGCGCCCCACCCCCGCTTCCGCCACAGATTCAGGGGAGAAAATTCTGGTTTATTGCTCAAAGGTTGTTGTGATACAATGATAAAAAATAAGTATCCACTTAATAGGGATTATTTGACCATTTGGCACACTCAGAAAGTGTCCCCGTCCTGTGGCGGATCTAGAATTTAGCAATTTCCAAAGCACCAAGTGGCGGGGGGTTGTCGTGGTTTTAACAAGGGCGCAGATCAGTTCGAAAGGTGAGGGGGACATTCCGTGAGCCCCACGGCAACCAATTAATATGTGTGATGTTCTATATAAAATAATATTAAAAACATTGTCTTTGATGTACTTACCCTGTATTTAGGCCAAATACTTCAAAGCCATTTGTCCATCAGAAGGGCTGAGGGGGAAAAAGTACCCTAAATTACAGGAAATGAAAATCTTTTATAATAAAATTCATCATCATCGATCAAATTAATCACTGTGATGTTCCACTGAAAATAAAACTCAGTTGTCTTTGATGCATTTTTAATTTACTTTACCATGTGCCAAAATTATAATAAAGGCATGTGCACAAGAGTCGCGTATTATAAAGTAATTCAGATGTTGGTGGGCAGAGATACTGGTTGTATAGCACACTTCCGTTAGGGTCCGCAGTCCATTTCAACAATTTTCAGGCATCTTCTTGAAATTATTACATTACGGACGAAAAGTGAGGGACCAACCCCCACCCCCTTAAAATTTTGGGGGAAGTGTCCCCTTGTCCCTCCTTGATCATGGGTTTAGGGGGAGGCATCCCCTTTCATTTGAGATTTGAGACACGGCTAGATGTTCTTAGATTACATCTGAAAAGAAGTTAAGCTTAAAAAGAAAGTGTATATTTACGAGAGTAGGCCTAGCCTGTTACATGTAACATGTACACATGAGAAGCACACACAAAAGACGAGTGACTATATTTTTTTTTCGAGTTCACACCCCTAGATCCGCCACTGCCGTCCCCTTAGTAGGGATTGGCCTTTGTGTTAAGATATATATTGCCCCTCCTTTCACGGAAAAGTGTCCCCATATAATAGGGGTGAATAGGGGTGTCCCAAAGAAGGGCTTCTACTGTTTAGTACCTCTAGATGGCCGGAAATGACACTTTTATATAGTAAAATTCATCATCTTCACATAATCGTTATATAGTCAAAATAAAGTGCCAACAAATTTCTCATCTTTTATCAGGGATCTACATATTATCCACTAGTATGCCAGACTGGGTTCCAGTTCCTAATTTTTGTCTTAATTAGTGAAAACTATTAAAAATAAAACTTTTTTGCCACCAATGGCGTTCCATATTATACTTTTTCTGGAAAACACTCTTCTATAAGGAAAGTGGAAAAGAATGTGACGAACCAGGCCCTGCTGGCAAAGCGAGGGTATTTATAAATGTTAAAGTTAAATATAAATCTATGATGGACAATTAATTTTCTATTTTCTCTTATTATTTATGTTAAATTATACTGTGCTAATGTTCTCAATGATTTATCCTTTTTTACGTCTTATTTGCAAGCTGCTATTCATAATGTTTTTCAAGTACTTATATAATTTTTAATGTTTAATGCTTTGAATTTTAATCTAAGCATTTTATAATTTAAAGTTTTTGATGTTTTATCCATAATTTTGTTATACTTATCATGTTAATTCTGCTTATCATGTTGATCTGCTTAATTTTCTTGATTTTTGATACTTACCAATAAAAGGAAAAGATAATAATAAAATGTGCTCTATGTCTAAAGTTTACACTTTGATTGAATAATTACCTTCTTCTATACTAAATCCAATAAAAAAAAAACATTTGTTCATAAATTGAAATATTAACCTTTCGATTAAGAAATCTTTGTTTTTGGCGCTTGGGGTGCAAATTTGTTTTGGACGCATTGTATCAATCTAAGGGTCATCATTGACACGTTCATGGATTTACAGTATTTCAGAAAGTAACTGTTAAATGCCTTAGTTGAGGCTGTGTCAAAAAAAGTCTTTACCTTCATGATTTTTTACCGTACGTGACTTTTGAATGAAAACCCGCTGTCGACTCGAAGATCAATCGGAGACGGCCCGAGCATTTAATGCAGTCACATCGATAAAATAAATTGGGAGTTGAGCGGCCGTAGATAACTGTGCCTTCACAACATGATGACGATTCGTAGGTCTAAATTTAAATTTTAGTGGAAGCGGTTTGGCACAGCGGGAACGGACTTGGTTTCACAAACGAGAGAGCAGCTTAGCTCAGTCGGCTAATCTGGTGGTAGCCACTGTGTGTGCGCTGAACCGTGGAGATCTCTAGGTCCCCGGTTCAATTCCCATCGCTGCCTCTCGTGTTTCAGCTAAAGGGCTGAAATACAAGTTACATAGCGCACCGTCTTTCGGATGAGACGTTTAAGCCGTTGGTCCCGTGTGCATTTATGGCCCATGTGCACGTTAAAGAACACAGTACACTCTTTGGAAAAGAGTAGGGGATTATCTCCCGGTGTACTGTTCAATCACCACCAGAAGGACCCCACTGGAAATAAGTCTTCTTCTAGACTTTCGTGGGCTTGGTGTTTACACCGAATAAATCCAATCCAATCCAACCTCGAGGTCGGGGTTCAATCTCTCACTGTGCATTTCGCTTGTGTCATTGAGCAAGGCACTTTATCTGCATTGCTTCTCTCTACCCAGGAGTTGGATTTGCCTGCTCCTGCGCTGATTACCAGCAGCAACACTTAACATGTGGACCCAATGACCAGGGAAAAGAACGGCGCCTTACCGCAAGGAAGAGGCACATTATAAATGACCATACAAGTACCAGTACCAAAGAGCTAGTAGAAAAGATATGATAGTTCAGTCCGTTGATTAGATTTGTCAAAAAAAAAAAACTAAGGGGACGGGGACGCTTTCTGAGTGTACCAAAAGGCGAAATAAGGGGACACCTAAATTATTTTATCATTGTATCACAACTACAGCAGTCTCAAAGTAAGAAAACTTCATTCAATTTCATATTTTAATACCTTTTGAGTAAATCAGACTTTTCTCCCCTGAATCCTAAAAGTAAACGTCGGTAGGCCTACTGAATGTGTTACTTCATATAAACCAATCTTGTCAATTTTGACCCTTAACAATGGGGACTTCGTATATATGTATATATATATATATATATATATATATATATATATATATATATATATATTTTTTTTGTGTTACGC
>NW_022740041.1:657631-660744 GCF_011630105.1 Anneissia japonica
CTTACTCTCATTCGTACAATGATTTGGTTAAAATAAAGATGAAAACGCGTATTTGTCAATGTGAAAACATTGTAAATGCGATTTATGTATTCAAGCTATATCGGAATAATTGTATGTAGGCCTAGTGATGCTTCGATAATGATGATCATTAAAAATATGTATTTATTCTTCATTAAAGAAGGCTAAAAAAACAAAATGGTAGCTATATTGTGTTATTTATTTTGTTTGTATTAATTTGGTGTTGCGTCGCAAGTGATTAATCCCTTGGGAAGACGACATGGAGACGGAGAATGGTAACCACAAATTAATCAAAGTGGTACAGTATCTTTTAGATAGGCATATTCGATTTTGCTAAAGGTGTAGTTATAATTTATTAAAATGAGATGATACGAATGGAATAAATTACGTATCATTTTAATCAATTAAAATACAGTAGGCCTATTATAGTTTAATAGAATAACAGCATTAAGGATTAAATTGTGTAGTCGTACAATACCGTACATAATTACATTTTTTTAAATTGAATATGTACAGAAATAGGCTACCCCTATGTGAATGTAATGTGCGCAGCGTTCACATCTGGCCGTACCACCACCCTGGAAGCACGGTGCATGCAATTTCAAAATTCTTATCGCTAGTTTGATGACCAAACAAGATGAGCAAAAAAATATCTGACTTCTTAAAGCCTAAAAATACTTTTAACCTTCCGCAAATTAGCGAATCGGAGCAAGAAGGCTCAGATGATGATGTTCCAGAAGTTGCAGATGCCCCACCATCAATTTTGTCTTCTTCTGATGTTGAACAGGAATGGATGGAACCGAGAAGAGAGGAGCATGGAGAAGAGTCAATTTTTGCAGTATCGGACGCAGAAGAATTTGACTTAGAGGAAGAAGTAGCACAAAAAGAGGGTAGTAGTAGTAAACATAATGAAGCGAGTAAAAGTAGCAAGAAAACATATCAATTCCAAAATAAATGTTTGAAGGAATTTTCTTTTTTACGGTACTCAAAGGCAACTGATAGGATGTGGTGCGCTTATTGCAAAGGTGCAAAACCATCAACAAAAAGCGGCCTGGTATTGGCATTTTACCGGAGGATTTAAACGCGAAACCTTTTAACACTTCATTCCCGATCAAAATCGCACAAACTTAGCCGGGACACCTGGTTTACGACGACAAAACAAGAAATCACAATTATAGCGCGCTTTTCTTAATAGTCAGAGTGCTATGCTTTAGGAATTCAAAAAGAAAGTTAACATCGCCTATTTTATTGCCAAGGAGGAACTGCCTTTTACCAAGTTTGTTCCGTTGGCAACGCTTCACCACAAAAAATGGGGCAGAAATAACATCAACCCACGTGAATCATGAAATGTTGTGCTCCCAATTAATCGGGGTAATTGCCTTCAATGAAGGTTTCAACTGATAATGACAAACAACATTACATCAGCATCTTGATTGATAGACACACCGATATTTCGGTTAAAGAGTGCGAGATTGTATACGTCAGAATCATAGAGAATGGTTTGCCGGTAAATCAGTTGGTTGGCCAAGCGGAAGTGGAACATACTCATTGCTGTTGACAGATAGTATCAGTGTTTCTATTCACGTTGTAATTATTCAAGGCATATGCTAATAAAACTCTGGTTAATTCTTCGTTCTTAACAATTCAAAGTTCTTAACAATACAGAATACGGTAAGTCAAATCAAAATTGAAGTTTAACAAAAGGGGAGAAAAACAATAAAACAACATCACAAACACACCACAAACACATAAAAAATAGAAAAACTCTAAAATAAAGCAATTTAATAAGGGAACATCAAGTTATGATTTCAAGTAAAAATTAATAATTCGCAAATTAATTTAGAGCGACTCGAACTCCGCTGATTTTTAACGAGCACACTCCGAGTAGTAAATTACTCCTCGGAAAAAGACTATATCGAACACGCCGTTGAGGCTGACGCAGTCTTGAAAATAGCGGATGCGTAAAATAAGTTCTATTAAGGATGATTATGAATAAGGATAAAAATGAAAATAAGTTAATACATCGGGAAGTCAGACAGGCCATACGGAAAGCTAAAGCGGATTATAGGAGTAAAATTGAGGCTAAATTTGGAAATGGAAACTTACGTAATGCCTGGCAAGGTATAAAAAAACATGGCCTCTATAAATTCAAATAATAATAAAGGTAACCAACAAATATGTATTGAAAGCATAAGTGAGAACTTGTTACCAGATGCACTAGGTAAATTTTATTCACGATTTGAAAATCAAGATCAAGGCATTATGACTAGTAATAATAATAATAATGATAATAGTAATAATAATAACGATAAAATTAGTAATAACTATAATAGTAATAATAATTATAATGATATTAATAATGATCATGATAATAGGCCTATGATTAGTATTGAGACAAGTCATATAAGAAGGCTTCTAAGAAAGGTCAATGTAAAAAAGAGTCATGGTCCTGATTTAGTTGAGGGTAAAACTTTACGTTTTTGTGCTGACCAACTTTCTGGAGTTCTTCAACACCTCTTCCAGTCATCGTTAAATTTAGGTAAGGTTCCAATGCTCTGGAAACAATCGACTACAATTCCGGTACCGAAAAACAACAGTACTAAACAACTCAACGACTTAAGACCAATTGCCCTTACGTCCTTAATCATGAAAATTTTTGAACGAATAATTAAAACGTTTATGACTGCAATATTAGAACCGAAACTCGACCCCCTACAATTTGCATACAGGACTGGAAGAGGTGTTGAAGATGCAAAACTATTTATGTTAAATGAGATTTATAAGCATCTTGAGTTTCCAGGCTCACATGCCAGACTTCTGTTTGCCGACTTTGCGTCTGCTTTTAATACCATGCAGCCAAAAGTTCTTGTAGAGAAACTGGAAACAAAATTTAAATTACAAAATGATTTAATTATGTTTATTTATGATTTTTTAACAAACAGACGTCAACGAGTTTTAGTTAACAACAAATATTCTGAATGGTATGTCACAAATACGGGCTCACCTCAGGGCTGTGTCTTATCGCCTTTACTTTATATTTTATATACTGATGACTTCCGTAGCATGCACGAGAATAGTTTCATTATAAAGTTTGC
>NW_022740041.1:666240-680170 GCF_011630105.1 Anneissia japonica
ATACTGTACTTCTTAAAAAAAAAAAAAAAAAAAAAATTGAGCCATCTCGTGATATTCTTTTAGGAATTAACTACTCTTTTTATGATTAAGGTTTAGTCTAAATCATCATACAAGTAAGCATACACTTTCAACATTGCAGAAAATGAGTGAATTTTGGCTGATCTCAGCCCCTGGTGAGCCAAATGCAAGCCAGACATTTGAGCGTCTGTGCCAGGCAACAACAAATCTGTCACAAAACAACAAGTTCAACATTCCAGACCTAAAGGTTGGAACACTCGATGTCCTTGTTGGCCTCTCAGACGATCTTGGAAAACTGGACAACTATGTCGAAAGGTACAGTTGTAAAAAATTGTTGCTATTTATGTGGCAGTTGCTAATTGTTACACAATTATTAACACAAATTTCTAATTATGAAAATTCGCTGCCTATTTAAATTGATTTATCTATATGGTAATCACACCACTTTTTTTTTGCTTTGACAGTATGGCACATAAGATTGCGCATTATCTTGGTGAAGTACTTGAAAACCAGAAAGATAAACTTGCTGAAAATCTTACAGCCAATGGCGGTAAAGAATTTTTAAATCAAATTCTGTATCTATTGGATCTTAATAATGATTTTTAATCTATGATTTGTCTATAATGTATCATTTTCCAGTGGATGAAAAAGAATCAATATCTGTGTGTATTTTTTACATGTATGATTTTAATATTTTCTGTCTTTCTCTTGTCATCAACCTTTGCTGTTATTTCTATATATGCTTTGATGTAATTCTACTATTACTGTTCTGTATCAATCTTTGTAATATCTATTTACATTCATTCATTCATTCATTTATTCATTCATTCATTCATTCATTTATTACTCATTCACTCATTCATTCATTCACTTATTGATTGATTGATTCATTCATTCATTCAATCAATGTAAATGTTTATCCACCTATATCTCTCTAATTATCGTCAGTATCATAATTTTTAAATAATTTTTTAGTTGAGTTGCCATCGTACATCCAGCGGTTCCAGTGGGATATGGCCAAGTACCCAATCAAACAACCACTAAAGAACATTACTGAAATTATAAGCAAGGTAACTATTAGTACTGTAGGATAATTGTGAACTGTTACCATTTGTAATAGGGAAAACAGAGACCATCAGCTGAACTGGTGGACTTAACGACGGTGTATGCACTGAAACATGCATGTGTCCCTCATTTTATTGTATTCAAAATCTGATGATAAGAACTCGGGTACTGTTAATGAGATATAGATTTTTGGATACTGTATTTAAAAACTGGGGGAAAAGGGGCATTACCACCGTTGTTTGACATTTTTCCCCAGTTTTTAAATATTTACAAATCTGTATCTCATTAACCATTACTGAGTTTTTGTTGTACACGCTTTTTTTGTCTTAGAAAAATCAGTTGTACAACATATCAAAATATTTCTTCCTCCAGAGCTTTAGCTTTAAACCACATTGTCTTTTGAAAGTGACCATTAAGCCATATGTGTATCCATTGCAACACAGATTTCTAGATTTACATTAATTGTTTTTCTCTCTTACAGCAAGTGAGTGCAATAGATGCTGATTTAAAGACTAAGTCAAGCGCATACAACAGTCTGAAGGGTAACTTGCAGTCCTTAGAGAGAAAATCAGTGTGAGTTAATGGCATTTTGTTTTATCACAGTCTGTTCCTTGTGCAAAAGTTCTTAGTGCATTAAAGCAAAGTTTACTTAGCTTCAAAATGGTAATCTGAAGATTGCTGTTTGGATTTTGTTATCTGCCACAATACTATTGTATAACACAGACAATAATCAGAATAATAAAATTATTATTATTAATATTTACAGAGGGAGTCTATTAACCAGAAATCTAGGAGATCTTGTGAAGAAAGAGGACTTCATTACAAATTCAGAATATCTGACAACAATACTAGTTGTAGTTCAAAAGTAAGTTTAAATTATCATTGCATTTAGGCATGGAGCTGGAGGGTGGTGTTCGATATGGTAATAACCATTACTATACCTCATAAATATCAATTAGACAATAACATTTCATTGGTCAATTCCACCTTGTAAGGTAGCTTCCCCACGTGTGCTAAATTTACATATACGCAGGAAAAAAGTACTACCCAAAATCGACTACCGCACCCTTGCGTACGTGGACAGTATGCAAACTGTGTAACTTTACTCCCACAGATCAAAATTGCTATTAGATGGAGAGTTGTTTAATATTTATGAGGTATAGTAGAACAAATACAACATGAATTATTTCGGCAAAGTAGTGAATTCTATTTCCCTCATTGTTAGATGTTTGGAACTACCTTCCTCCGCTTCGTGTCGGGAGCCTTCCCAATCATCCAACACCGTGGGAAGTAGAATTTACTACTTTACCTCAAACCAAGCTGTATTTATATACAACTCTGTATCTGAATTTAATATGCAATATTACTTTATGGTGCAAAAAGAACACCAGCATTGGCAGATGATTTATATATATTAGAACAAATAAATAATTTTATATATTTTCATCTAGTGCTGCTGTCAACGATTGGAATTCTAAATATGAAGGCCTAGCTGATATGGTAGTTCCAAGGTCATCCAAGTGAGTTATCAATCAATTAGATAATCATTGCATCTGTGAATTATTTAATCAGTGACTCTATCAAATAATCAATCATTTAATTAACCAATAAATCATTTATCTGTGCTCCCCTTTATTTTTAAAATGTGTACTTGTACTATTTTGAATGATTTATGGTTGATATTATAGGTGAGAGTTAAATCTTCCTAACACAAGCAACATGTATTTTCTTGGGAACTAGTGTTAGTAGATGCTACACTCAAGTCTGAGGCAGAAGCTCCTGTTCCATTGGTGGTATCTGTGTTTACAGTATGCACTGTAAAAAGGGTGCTGCCCCGACATCAGACACCAAGAAAATTAAAATATATAACAGAATAATAAAGCAACAAAATATTAAATTGTTTTGATCTGTATGACATTGGAACATTTTTTATTCTTTTAAATGATCAATACTATGTTTTGATTTTTTTACAGTTTAGTTTTCTCAAATTTTATCACATACAATATGTCTTTAAAGCCTAGTTTCCATAAAATCGCTACAGTGTTTTCAGTGCAAAAGTCCCTGACGCAATCAGGAGGGCTCCATAATTCGACCGACCATTTAGCATCACCGAAAAACCGTCAGCAATTGTGTGTAGCGATTGTATGGAAACCAAGCTTTATCAAGAGTCTGTTTTTAATATTTTTGTTTCAGTAAAATATACGAAGATAATGAACACTCGCTATTCACAGTAACGCTGTTCAAGAAAGTTGTCGAGGAGTACAAACTACATGCCAGAGAAAACAGGTACGTTGATTGATGATAGAGGTAAAGGTAGGAGAGGGGCATTCCACAGTATTAGTGAAATTTTAAATTATATTTTGACATTAAATTTGACCATTCCATTAAGTACAAACTTTAAATTATATTTTTCTCATGTCTGAAAACATCTCCACTCCCTAAGCATCATAGAGAACTTCATACTGGAAGTGGCGAGTGATGAATGAGAATAATAATATGTAATTACAGTAACTACTTGAGCTGCAAATACAGTGTTACACAAAATATTAACTTTTCTGAGCTTATAGAATACAGTAGTTGCATATCATATACTAGTGGAAAATATTTATACAAAGGTTAGATTCCTGATGATGACATAATTAATGTTGAAATATTGAATCTCGACACGGTGGTGTGGCGATACTTGGAGTATTTATTATAAATCAAAATCAAATCAAATCATCAAAACATTTATTTTCTTCTTTCTCAATTTTTAATCTTATCTGAGATTAATCAGTGGACCTTTCGGTTTAAGGTTAGGTTAATGCCAGAAAAAAATTCCTGTGGTCTGCAAGGCCTGTAGAAATTTTTTGAATTTATACAAAGGTTAGATTCCTGATGATGACATAATTAATGTTGAAATATTGAATCCCGACACGGTGGTGTGGCGATACTTGGAGTATTTATTATAAATCAAAATCAAATCAAATCATCAAAACATTTATTTTCTTCTTTCTCAATTTTTAATCTTATCTGAGATTAATCAGTGGACCTTTCGGTTTAGGGTTAGATTAATGCAAGAAAAAAATTCCTGGGGTCTGCAAGGCCCATAGAAATTTTTTGAATGCATTAATCTAATTTAAGTATAAATAATTTCCTCTAGAGTATAGATATGCACTATTCTAATTGCTGTATAACATTATGGTTGTATATAATTCATTCAACAAACTTATTATTAATCATTATATTGTGTTGTAGATTCACAGTGAGAGACTTTACATACAATGAGGCTGAATTAACAGCGGGGAAAAATGAACTCAATAAATTAGCAGCTGACAAGAAAAGACAGTTTGTATGTTAAGCTATTTATAATTATTACTATTAGGCCTAAAAAAGTAAATTGTTTGTTTGTCCTTTAATGCTGAAAATTATATAGGAGGGGCAGGCGCAAACATAGTAAATCGCAATGCTTGCAACTAAGCCTGTCTCAATATTGTTTATCAAAGGGTATTCATCAGACTGAATAAAAATAACCCATAATCGATAGTTTGCAATGAATTTAGGCCTAGAATGGCGATGCCTTACATCAGACACCAAATTTAGACAACTTTTATGTGCAAAATGGAGAAAAATAAAGATCACTTTTTAAAATTTGTGAACACAAGATAAAAAAAGAAGTTTTTTCAAAAATGCCGCTCCTATTATTCCGTGAGCTAGGGGAGCGCTGGAGGGCAAACAAACAATTTTTTTAGGCCTTATCATCACCATTATTTCCATTACCACCATCATCATGATCATCATAATCATTGTCATTATTTTCTTATATTTGTATGTAGCACTCTGCTATTGCCCTTTAAAAACCTGGATAAATTTTGGGAAAGGCTCTAGACATATAAAATACAATGAAAATAGTAATTAAAATCTTATTTCTGTAATGTTTTATTTCTTTGTTTCAACAGGGACCCTTAGTTCGCTGGTTAAAAATCAACTTTAGTGAGGTGTTTATGGCGTGGATTCATGTAAAGGCATTAAGGGTATTCGTAGAGTCAGTCCTAAGGTAAGAGCAATACATTTATTCTACAACATCCTCGTTTCCCCCTTTTTCCTTACAATTACATTTTTAAATTAATATGAAATTTTACAAAAAACTCTAGTTTCTGTAGATTATATATATTTTTTTTGTTACTGAGATTAATTATTACAAGAATGTTATTGGAAAAATATAACACCAAACAAAAATAACAAGTAAAATAAATCCTACATCTACCTTAAAAATAAAGCAAGAACAGAAGCAGCATATACTGGGAAACATTAATTTATTTTGCAAAGTTTTTGGTTTTATTTGCTATTAAACTTTTAAAGCCAGGCTCCGGAGAAAAATTATCATTTTTTACATACATACTACATACTTCTAAGACCCAAAAACGGTGTTGATGACAAAATTGGGAACGTTAATGAGGTACAGATATTTTAATACTTAAAACTGGTGGAGGGGTGGGGAGGGGGAGGGGCATAACCACCCTTTTTCGTCCAGTTTTTAAATATTTAAAAATTCATTTCATTAACCCTACTCAATTATTTTGTCAAACACCCTTTCCCTTTTTGTGTCTTAGAAAAATAAGTTGTACAACATATTGTTAAAATAATTTTTTTTCTCTAGAGCCTGGCTTTTAATGGCTGTATATTTCTTAGCAAGTTTATAATCATTTAATAATTATTATTTATATCCATGTAAACAAAGGTATGGACTTCCAGTCAACTTTCAAGGAATGCTGGTTCAACCATACAAAAAGGCACAAAGAAAATTGAGAGAGGTGCTTCAACAGAAATACAGTCACCTTGACGGAAGCAGTGTAGGAATGTCAGAGGTATGGACAGTATTCTTGGGAGTGGGATGGGGTATGGGGTTAAATTTATCTGGGTCAAAAAAAAAACACCAAAGAGGCTAAAATGTAGAGGAGTACAAAAAAAGTGATCTCAATCAGTCTGTGTTGGTCTCTCAGAACACTACTTCTGAACATGATTTACAATTAACAATAAAGTAAAAACAATCATCATCATCATCACTACTATTATTATTATTATTAGTCAGTGGCTATTGTTACACCTGTCTTAAATGAATTCCTAATTCTGATAGGATGTATTGTTTGTACTGTATTAGGAAAATAATATCCAATCAGAATTTGGAATTCATTTAAGACAGGTGTAACAATAGCCACTGCTTTATATTTCTTTTTTGTCGTTTGAATTGAGCCTTCGGCAAATGCACACACCATTTTAAAAGTATTGTAACATGGGAGTAAGAGCGGTTGGTGCAGCCGTTGCATTTCAGTCTCACAACCTCGAGGTTGGGTGTTCGAACCTTCGCTGTGCATTTCACTTGTGTTGTTAGTTAAGGCACTTTACCTATGTTTGTCTCTATGCACCAAAGTGTATATATGGGTACCCGGTGGTTCACTACTGGGGAGGAAAAGGCAGCGTGGAAAGGAACGGGCCACCCTACCACACAATACCAAGACTTAGTATGTTCAATAATGAATACAGGAATACCTTTACCTTATAACACATGATTTCTTTCTTTCACAGACTGTTCTAGATATCCCAGGCTTAGCTATAGGCCAACAGCAATACTACCCCTACGTATATTATCCAATTCAAGTCAACTTCTGGGATAGGACGTGAAGTGATCATCAACATAGATATGCAATAATAGGTTACTTTCAAATTGGGGAAGGATGGATTAATATTAAGAATTAGTATTTGTATGGACCAGGGTGGTGCATATTATAGTATGTAATAGAGTTGTTAATAGATACATGGAATAAAATGTACTGGAGCCCCATTCAATATATATTTGTGAAGTATACATTTATATGTGTTGTACAGTAATTTAGAATATGGCTTTACATGCTGTTTGTACAGTATTCATTTTTTGTATTTGCCATACAATTACATACTTAATATTTATACCCTAAAAAAATTTGACTGAACCCCAGTAAGCCACCATAAAGTACAATCTAGAATAGTGACCCACTACTTTAACAATGTCTAGTGGGTTTACTAATCAATGCCAAAATTGTATACTCAAGGATAGAACTACAAATTTATATATAAGCAACATTTTTGTGTTTATAGCTGTTTTAATTTGTCTTCTAAAATGAAATAATAGTTATTTGTGTGAAATGTCAACACATGAATGCCTAATTTAAAAAATGGAATAAAAAAAGTTATATTCAAATTAGTATGAGAGTGCCATTTCGGGCTATCTAGATGTTCAATAACCATATAATGTTGTACCTCAATCCCAAATTAGATGGTACCTATACCCTCAATTTGTAATAGTCCATCCCTGTGCCCCACCTATTTCAAATTGATGGGTCCGCCATTGTGTATGTATGTAACACAGTTCTCTATTATAACTACCTAAAAAAGGAAAAGTAACCCAGGGTTTTTCGATCATTAAGTTTTACAGTATATGCCACACAATATAAAATACAATGCCAGGAAACCATGACATACACGAGTGCCATTAGAGAATTGACAATATGTGACTGGCTCTGGCCAAACCCTACATTTCATTTAATTTGTTTTTGCCTTGTTCATGTACAAAATATAATAAAATTTACGAAAAGGTAATCCATGTTTCCCCAAGAGCCGGCAGGATTGCCAAAAAGTAAAATAAATTACTGAGCTATGGGGGGAAACATGGACTAGCAAGATAATAAGAAATATCAAAATTTTAAAAATAATACAAGATACACATTTACATCTCAAAATTTAAGTTAACATAAAAATTCATAAGCATATGTTGGTAAAAGTCAAAATTGAGTTTTCAGTATTTTTAATATTTTATGTATTAAAATTTTTAAAAATTTTTATTTAATAAGAATTGGTTGAGAATTAGCAAAGTTATAAATACTTAATTTATTGGATATAAGCCTATAGGTTAAATATTGTAATATTTAAAATGATTTTAATATAACTTTCAGTTACATTTAGCGGTTGATGTTTAAAAGGAAACCTGAAGTTGGAGATGATGATTCTCGATTGTCTTTGCTACTACCGCATAATTTGAAATGCTGTCTAAATGTATGGTTTTGCGTGAGCCAGACACATATGTATATGTATATTATAAATTGTGGTTCATGAAAAAGATATGTGCGTGTATATTTTGTGTACCCAATACATGCAAGTAACTTACTTACCTATGTTTGACATGTTTATGAGAAGAGCCTACATGTTATTCTCAAAAATGATAGAATTTACAACTCCCAAGTTAATGATCATTAGACTACAAAAAAGGAAATATCCTGCCGCATTATTTGAAAAATTTCTTTGTTAGATACCGAGTTTACAGTTTGGATGAAAATTTTATGAATATTTTTATGGTGCATAGAGTCTGTATGAGGACTTACCAAGTTTAAAATTAATTTTGGAATTTAATATATGGTAATCATTTTATTTTATATTGTATAATTAATATATTATATAGTAGAAATTTTACTGTTATTTGTGGAATCTCTAAGCCAGGCATGTATTAACAGATTTTGTTTGATGAGTTAGAGAATTTATAAGACTATTAAAATTTTGATGGTGATATACGGTATTGTTGGGTGTATATACTGCAAAAAAAAGAACAAGAAAAAAACACAAATTTATTATCTGTATGTTTAATTGGGTATGGTTTTAGCTATTAATAGGTGATCATAATCAAATACAAAAATAATTTGTAAAATCATGGTTTAAGCAGTTACTGTATATGAAGTGGCATATTGTGTTGTATTTTCACCTCAATTGTACTCAGCTCAGATTAGGAATAGAACTGTTACCTTATAACATTCCATACACATTTGGTGGGAGGAAATGTAGTAGTATTATTAATGTTTGCATTTCTAGTCTCTTGTTCTTGCACTATTGCTATTGATCCGGAACTTATGCTCAACAAATGATATGGTTACTAATAAAATTGTATGTTGCTCAACAAATGATATGGTTACTAATAAAATTGTATGTTGATATCGATGTCTTCTCGTCTTATCTTGTTTATGTTTACGAAGGTACATCCTGCAAAGGACCTTACAATCCATAACCTCCCTGCTCTGTACAGTACTGGGTTCAGTCCATGTCTTGAGACAATTGTGTACACTGGGCCTACGGTTTATAGTTCATATTCGAGAAGACTTGTACAACCAGAATCATAGGTCGGCGTGCCACTCGAACCAGCACTGATATTATGGCTGTAAGCACCCCTGCTTTAACATCTTTCAGCAAGGTTCAAGGTGGTGGACCATTGTACCCAGATAAGCAACACCCAATTCCGCCCCACCATGTTTGTGGCTGAGGGGAATAAAGTGTAGGTTATGCGTAATCTGTACGCCCCTTTAGAACAGCTGTAATGCTATAACTAAATCTGAATTTCTAATTTCATATTAACACCATCTTTGGTCAGGTTATTACTAGTACAGTATCATCGACTAAAGTTGTATTAGATACAATTGGAAACCACTTGTGTTATCACTGCCTAGAAAAGCAATCTTGCCGTCCTTTTCTGTCCTCGCACTCTTTCCAGCATTCACGCTACTGAAGAGACTACTCAGGCAATACTTAACATTCTTGTGTAGCGAACCCACTGTCTGCCAATAATGACGAATATCTATATTTACAAAGATCACTATTAAATTTTTTATCTCGTACTCGCATTTTATTTATTTATTATTAAAATTTTATTTTTATCTTCTCTGCCTAGATGATTTTTGAAAAAAAAAATTGAAATTTTTTTAAAAAGTTTTCTTTTCTTCTGCTCTCTACGGCAATTTAAAACATGATATAAAAAAGGCCTGGGCTTGCGCATCCAACTTTTTTATTCCGCATCAATTATGCTGTTCAACATCAGCATCACATAAATTCATCACACAAACATTTCTTCACATACCGCATATAGTCGTGTACAAGGCGACACCGCTTGCAAGATCATCCCCGAGTTTGAGAAGATTTTTAACAATTTCTGTATGTTGGGTGTATTCAGATGACCCTCTTCCCTGATTCATCGTTGAAATTCCTCCTTTATTCTGCTTTTGTGGTCGTGATACTGCATTTAGATGGTGAAAGATGGAGCCAAATGCAAGGCTTCAGTTTTTAAATGTCCATCAAAATCTTATTTCCCCCGTATTTACAATTGCGTTCATTCTCGCTGACATTTAGTAGCTTCATTGCCGTAGTAAATTTGTATGTCGTATGTATAAGACGACCCCTGTATATGGTATCTTGTTCCATTAGTCACACTATGGAGCCGGTCTCCCATTTATAAAAATGTTATAAATGTATGTTCAAATGCAAGATCTATAATCGGAACTGGATTTTAACTTCAGCAAAAATCGGAAAAGTGATCAAGGAAATCTAAAAATATTTCATTTTAAAAATTCATACATACAGTATAGTACAATACATAACAAGCTGTATTAACATCTTTGATGCCAGATTTAGATTTATTGCTCAACAAGCATAAAAAAGAAACACATATTTTTTTTTTGAGTACTATTAACACACATAACATTCATTTTAATATATATACAAATCAAGTTTTATTTTTATTAGGTAGAGGATGGGCATCATTGCTAAATATTTCCATCCAATATTATCAACCAATCAACAACCTCCTGTATTGGATTTACATTTGCATGTGCTTTTACTACAGGAGTGAATCCGATGATGGGGGTGGGGGAATAAAGTATGAAAAAGACAAAGTAAAAAGAATGGCATGTAAAGCATTCATACTTCTAAAAGAGCTGTAATTAAAATTGACAACACCAAAGTCCACAATGTGCCTGACTTTGATGGCCCCAACCCATATATTTCTCTGGATCAGCTACTGTATAGGCACTTAAATAATATACAGTCTGCCCTCCAATTCGAGACCACATTTGGAGATCTGAAAATTTGGGGTGGTCTTGGATTTTGGTTGCCAAATAAAGCTTTAATGTTAAGGGGTTAAAGATTGTTATTTGGTTCTTTGAAAAAGTGGTCTGGAATTTAGAGGGATCTCGAATTGAAATCTGCAAAAATTAAAGTTTAATCTTTATTTTCTCCTTTAGATGTTTTTTGCAAACTATTTGCTAAATAAGGAAAATGAATTTTATTTCTATTTTTTTCCCCGCTCTCCTCTGACGATCTTAAAAAAAAAAATATGTTCTCTAAACAAGGAATAGAAAATCTTACTTACTTACTTACTTAAAGAAAAAAGTTGTATTTTTAATGTGTCCAAATTCTGCCTATTTACTAGAATATCATATTTCAGTACCTTCATTCCTGTATACCAGGGGATCTCAACTGGGAGCCTGCGGGCCTGCAAGTGCGTGACATTCGGCCCACGAGAACAAGCCGAAAAATTTTTTTTGTTATGCTTGGGCCTAGATTTCAAACCACAACTGAACTAAAACTGGACTTTATACAACTGCCACACGCTTCAAAGGCTAATTTCAGTAACTAAGCAGGTAAGATCATGATGTAACCAGGCAGATGTAAAAATAATTTTTACATCTGCCTGATGTAACAATGTAAGATGACATTGTGTGATAAAATAACATTTTGACTTTTGCATTACCAAACACAAGGGTAACTTTCTTAGGTCAAGATGCCTTGTATAAGCGTGTAGTGACTTATTAAAAAAAAAAAGTCCTAATTTGGGAGGGGACACCCCACCTCCCTTCCAAACAATCCCCCAGCTCACGCGTACGGAGGTCGGATGGCGCTATGCGCCAAAGTACACCTCTTGCCCTGGCCCTTCAAAGTTATTCAATGAACAATTTTTGCACCTATTGTGATATAGTTGAGAACCCCTGCTGTATACTAACACATTAACAATGCTACCATGCTGGTTCCATGCATCATAAGTACATGTATTGTAAAATGTATAAAAAAGGTAATTAGAATATAATAATACATATCTCTCTCCAATTAAAGACCCAAATTAACCAAATTCTTTTATATTCCTTATCATTCTAAATTAGAGACCAAAGCTGCTAAACACCACGGAAACCTCAGTCCCAAAAGTGATCTTTAATTAGAGGGAGACGTGTAGTTGGAAATGAAAACTTGAAAATATTCAATTATTATATTCATTCAACTACGATGGCTAGTATTTGCTAGATCCCAAATTCCAGAATAACTTTCTTCTCTTGAAAATAATTACTTTGCTTCTTTTCTGTTTTCAAAATTCCATCTGTAGTCAACACATCTTGTATTAACATCCTCCTCAAGTTTGATGATTCTCTGGAAAAAAAAAATTTAAGAAACCACATCGGTTAAGTACGGAAGCTTAAAGTGACTTTCCGAGTTTCCATGTTCACTTGGAAACCTGGAACAAACACTTAAATTTTCCAAGATAATTTATCTCAGAAAGATGGAATTTCAAGATAATTTATCCCGAAAAGGAGAATTTCCGAGATAGGTTAACGAAATTGGTCCCCCTCCTGCCTAGTGGAAGAATCCTTGGGGTAGGGGCAGTGGCGCACAGCATCAGTTGATCCACAGAGTTTACCAGTGTAATACCCAGGTTAGCCGCTGTAACCTGATATAGTACACATGGTGTTGTACTTTGTTGTGGGTACTGAATAAACCGGCTAACTGAACCTGAGAATATTGTTTTTGTTATTCCATTTCTGCTGTCCTGTGTTATACTACTGTGGTGAGTATTATTGCACAAGTTTATGGTTGTGTTTGTGAGCATGTGAGGCGTATAAACAATCAGTGGAGTACATCTACTGCCGAACCTGAGCTATCCCAAAAGAAGATCGTTACATTGGTGTCAGAAGTGGGATCGTTATATGAGTCCACACCACCCCTATTCTATAATGGAATAGTCTGCCCCTCAACCCCTATTCAGGGAATGGAATAACCCTAGGGTAGGACTAGTTTGGAGTTTAGCGGGAGAAGGACGTTTATTGAGGAGCCGAAGCTATGGAAGAAGAATAGTACATGTAGTGATGTGACTACGTCACGATGTTGATCATATCATGTGACTAGGGCGGCCAGCGTGATTAGCTGGAAGATATGCTAAGTAAAGACACACATAAAATGGACACTTGTTGTAGGGTCGTTATTTGGTATGATGTGTCAATTGAATTGGAGTATCGGATGATTTGTTGCAATCATCAATAAACAATATTAAACTGGCGACGAGGTAAAATACCTGTAGAACCAGGGATCCGTGATTTTACAGACCAAAGTGGTGAGTGAAATCAGTAATTATGGCGTCAAAGTTTGACGTTCCTCCGATCGCATTTTTCGATCACGAGGCACCGACGGGCTGGGAAGCGTGGTTGGAACGCTTTGAGAATTATGCTACGGCGGCGAACGTTAGCAATGATGTGAGAAAACGTGCATTGCTCCTACATTTCATAGGCCCTGTACATTTTCTAGCTTGCCTAATAATGGAACAACGTATGCTCAAGCAGTTGCGGCTTTGGAAGCATATTTTAAACCAACTGTGCATGTCGAATATGAAAAAGCAGTGTTCCGAAAAATGCAACAACATAGAGGAGAGAAAATTGATGCATACAACATCAGGTTGAGGAGACAGGCGTCGAAATGTAGTTTCACTGACATGGATGCTGAGTTAAAGAGTCATATTATACAAACCACCAATGACTCCAAGTTAAGAAAAGCAGCTCTTCGAGACAACACTATGATGTTAGATCAGCTTCTGATAGCAGGAAGGACCAATGAATTAACAAGATTGCGTACGTCTGAGATGGAAAACAGCGCACAGCAACAGTCAGAGGAGGTGAAATTCGTGAGACGTAATCACAGTCGTCATAAAAAGCAGAGACCACAGCCGATGCACAACAGGACTTCTCATCAGTTCCACCAC
>NW_022740041.1:680860-693301 GCF_011630105.1 Anneissia japonica
ACACATAGATGAGTCTGTCCCACCCATGGCACAGCCACATAGGAGAATCCCTTTCCATATGAGGGAAAAAGTAGAGAAGGAGTTACGTAAATTGGAAGACCAGGGTATTATTGAACGAGTAAAAGGGCCTACCCCTTGGGTTAGTCCAATAGTGGTGGTGCCAAAACCCAGAAACCCGGATGAAATTAGAATTTGCGTAGACATGCGACAACCTAATAAGGCAATTATCAGGGAAAGACACCCAAGTCCTACGATTGATGATATAATTGCAAAAGTGAATGGGTCCACTATATTCAGCAAGATAGATCTAAAGTCTGGTTACCACCAACTTCCGCTAGCCGAGGAATCGCGCTACATTACTACTTTCTCCACACATAATGGTTTATGGAGATATAAACGACTAAATTTCGGTATCTGTAGTGCCAGCAAAAAGTTTCAGCATATAGTTTCGGAAGTTATTTCCGACATCGAAGGGGCAATTAACATATCAGATGATATTTTTATATTTGGTCCCAATACAGAAATTCATGACAAATATTTACATGAGGTGCTAACACGTTTAAACAGTAGTGGCCTAACAGCAAATTTGGCGAAATGTGAATTCAACAAAGATCGCATGGAATTTTTCGGATTAATATTTTCAAAACACGGTGTTGAAGTAGACCCAAAGAAAGTAAAGGCGGTAACAGACATGAACGAGCCTAGCAACGTTACAGAGATCCAAAGTTTTCTAGGTATGACTAATTATTGCTCTCGGTTCATAAAAAATTATTCAACAATTACAGAACCATTGAGGCAATTAACACATAAAGGAGTTGACTTTATTTGGGGCAAAGAACATACATTAGCTTTCGAAACATTAAAGCAAGCCTTAGGAAATGCGCCTGTGATGGCATATTTCAATGTGCATCAAGAGACAGAATTAATTGTTGATGCATCCCCTGTCGGGTTAGGAGCGATGCGGGTACAATATTATACGAGCGACGATGGTAAGCGTATACCGCGCATTGTTAGCTATGGTACTCGCGCGCTCACAGCAGTTGAACAAAGATACAAAAGTCAGCTGGAGCGTGAAGCGTTGGCCATTATCTGGGCGTGCGAGCATTTTCATGTATATATTTATGGCACGCCCATAACTGTGGTCACAGACCACAAGCCGCTAGTTACTTTGTTTGGCAATGCCAATGCCAGTCTTCCGTTGAGATTAGAAAGTTGGGCGTTAAGGCTACTCCCATACAATCCCTCGATTGTATTTAGGAAGGGTAAAGATAATCCTGCGGATTACCTATCGCGTCACCCGGTATCCATAGAAACCAGCTCTCGCGAAGATCTTGTCTCTGAAGAATATGTAAATTTCATAGAGACCCACAGTATTCCTAAAGCGGTGACATTAGATGAATTGAAAACAGCGACCAAAGAGGATGCCACATTGCAGTCTCATATAGAGTTAATTTCATCACAGCAGTGGCACTTAATCAAAGTAAAATTTGCGAAATCAAAAACGGTAAATATTGATGAATTGTTGGCATTCCGTAAAATTGCAACCGAGTTAACAGTATCTAATAACAGACTTATCTTGAAAGGAACTAAGGTAATAATACCTAATGAATTAAGAACTCGTGTCATTAATCTCACGCATGAAGGTCACCAAGGCCAGGTAAAGACAAAAACGCTACTCCGAGAAAAGGTTTGGTTTCCGAATATTGACAGTATGGTAGCAAGCTTGTGTGATTCTTGTATTCCGTGCCTTAGCACATATGATGCAAAACCGCGTGAACCGTTGAAAATGACACA
Organism: Anneissia japonica; assembly: GCF_011630105.1. Lineage (NCBI taxonomy): Eukaryota > Metazoa > Echinodermata > Crinoidea > Comatulida > Comatulidae > Anneissia > Anneissia japonica. The sequence goes on from NW_022740041.1 coordinate 682,655, forward strand.
ATTCCCAGATTCAAAGTGGTCTCACTTAGCGGCTGATTTTTATGGCCCATTGCCATCCTTCTTGTAGTCATAGATGAGTACTCAAGATTCCCGGAAGTCGAAATAATTAGGTCACTTGCAGCAAAGACTGTCATTCCGGTATTAGATAAACTATTTTCATTGCGAGGAATACCTGACAAGTTCAAAACTGATAACGGCCCACCATTCAATGGAGACGAATTTAAAGCTTTTGCGCGTGGTCTAGGGTTTAAACACCAAAGAATAACTCCATGTTGGCCAGAGGCCAATGGATGTGCAGAGCGATTCATGAAAACAATTGGCAAGGTGTGCAAATGCGCCCAAGTGGAAGGTAAATCATGGAAAAAAGAACTATACAAATTCTTACGCAACTATCGCGCCACTCCCCACACGTCGACTGGCATCCCGCCAGCAACGATAGCAAATGGTAAGCCGTTAAAAACTAAGCTTCCACAGATACCTGAGGTTGGTTGTATGCCAGAAGTGATACATGACAAATTACAACTCAATGATAAACAGTCAAAACAAAAAATGAAAACATATGCTGAAATTAAGCGAAACATAAAACCATCCAACATCCAAGTGGGTGATAAAGCATTAATCAAAAACTTATATATATTGTATAGTAAGTGAAAATGCACTACCAACTAGGGATACACATTCTCATGATTCTCGTCCAAAGAGGCGTATCACTCCACCTAACCGTTTAGACCTTTAATATAGGCTACTATACACAGGCAAAGAATTACTACACGATAAAACTCACGTGTAAAGTACTTTATGAGGTTTATTGTTCATCAAAAAAAAAAATAAAATAAATAAAAAAAAAAAATTTTAAAAATAAAATAAAAATACAACGTATATATCACTAAATGAAGTCTTTACTTGTTCTTACTTAACCAAATGTTTAAATCATAAATCACATATCATTTCAGTTAGTAATTTTTATACTGTAAATGTGAAGTCATTACTGTATAACATTGTTTTTTTTAAAGAGGAAGGAGTTGTAGTGATGTGACTACGTCACGATGTTGATCATATCATGTGACTAGAGCGGCCAGCGTGATTAGCTGCTGGAAGATATGCTAAGTAAAGACACACATAAAATGGACACTTGTTGTAGGGTCGTTATTTGGTATGATGTGTCAATTGAATTGGAGTATCGGATGATTTGTTGCAATCATCAATAAACAATATTAAAGTACACTAACATTTTAGTGAGTCAGGTAATACACTATTTAAATATAGGTATAATTAGTGACTAGGGATCTCACCAGCTAAAAAGCAGTGAGATTTTATGAGGCCTCATGGATACAGTTGATCCTGCTTAAGTAGAACCTTGTGTAGTAGGCCTACGAAACTCCTATACTGTATGTAACGGTGGATATGCTCTGGTGGATACGCTCTGGTGGATATGGTGGATACGCTTAGTATTTATGTTTAATTCTATTAAAGTGGTATATTTAATAATTTTAGGCCTAATTATTTGCTAATCATTATTGAATTATTGAATCATTGTACATTTGGTGGTTGCTCTGCATTGGACCTCACTTATTTCAAGTCCGACTGTTTAAATCTAGTGGGGTGCCCTCTAGTCTTACCCAGCATAGCCTTAGGACAGAACAGCCCGAGCGGCCCACCACACTGGGGTCAGAAGTGTTTCGTCAGATTGTGTTTCGTCAAATCTAAGAAAAAAAAATTGGGGGTCGGGTAGAGGTTGATGAGATTTGGGGGGAAAAAATTAACTACTACAACATTATTTTATTTTTTACTATCAATTTTCTTTTTTTTTTCTCGATTTTTCTTATGATACAGTGTACTGTGTAGTAATTTTAATGTTTAGAGCCTAAACAAAGGTGCAGTATTCCTAGATGTTGCAGTAAATAAAAAAAAATAAAAAAGCCAACCTTACTATTGACAACTACCCCTTTCCACATTTTAGACTCTTGCGAGGGTGCAGAAAGTTAATGGGAGTGAATTTGATTCAACGGAATGAAAACAGTAACAGAGCTGGGGAGTTTGTGAATGAAATTAATGCTATCTGTGAAAAAGCTAGGAGATATCTTGTGTCCTCTACATCTTGAAATGCGTTTTCAGTGCTCAGTGGTGGTTCTCAGGCAAGGAAAACTGGAAATGAGTAGGTGATCGTAATGGTTTGACTTGTAAAGGATGGTGCTCCGGTGTACTTCATTATTGCATTGAACGACATAGACAGTCGACGATGCATTTCAAAACAGAGATAAAGTAAGATGCCTATTAACAAATACACAAATGCTTTGGTGTCTGCTACTGCATATGGAGCGTCTGTGAATACAAAATTAAAAGTAGAAAGTTGAAATTTAAAAATTTGAAAGTAATCAAATGTTAAAATTGAAAGTTAAAACATTTTAAACCGTTGTTTTTTAACATTCAGGGTTTGGAATTTCTGATATGGTAAATTAGTTTAATTCTAATTTAATTAAATTTTTAATTTATTTCAAGAAAACCCGAAAGGACTTTGTGGAAGGAAATGTTTTCAACATCTGCATCAAGATTTGATGTTATGTCCTGTGCAATCGACAAGTTCACATCTCCGACTTACAATCCAAGGTCAACGTTAAAGATTGAATTCATGGGAGAGAAAGGTTCAGATCTGGGAGGGCCCAGAAAAGAGTTTTTGCGCCTTGCTCTACATAAGTCATGAGCAGACAACTGCCTTGAAATGACGAGTGATGAGTGCAATTTAAGGATAAAATGTTATTTTGTAGCAGGCATCATCACTGGTATAAAAAACATTAAGAATATCATTTATGAACAGTAAACCAAATATTGGTTATACATTGTGATGTTTTCTATATCACAAAAGTAAACCCGTAAGAACTTTGTGGAAGGAAATGTTTTCAAAATCTGCATCGAGATTTGATGTTATGTCCAGTGGACGCTCCTAGGTGTTACAAATACCTTACCAGACTTGCGAAGGTGTACCAGACGAAAAATTAAAGTGGTCAAACTACAGGAACGACTAGTCCAGAACACAATGCTACCAATCAGGCTTTAATAAGTCTACTTGATATAATCCAACTACATATGCCTAACAACGTAAAGTGCAGAATATGTGCAGTCAATATACTTTTCTAAAAAAATTGTTTGATCGAGCAAATACATAAAGTATCCAAGAATGTAAGAAAAGACTTTCTGGCAAAAATTAACTGGTTTTTTTTTATCATCGAGTTAATAATTCAAAATTAAAAGTTGAAATTTAAAAAGTTTAAAAGTAATCAAAAGTTAAAATCAAATCAAAAAGTTTATACGTCATGTCACACTTTTAAACCGTTGTTTTTTAACATTTGGGGTTTGGAATTTCTGCTATGGTAAATTAGTTTAAATTTAATTTTTTATTTAATTCAAGAAAACCTGAAAAGACTTTGTGGAAGGAAATGTTTGCATCATCTGCATCAAGATTTGTCCAGTGCAATCGACAAATTTATCTCTCTGACTTACAATCCAAGGTCAACGTTAAAGATTGATTTCATGGGAGAGAAAGATTCAGATCTGGGAGGGCCCAGAAAAGAGTTTTTGCACCTTGCTTTACATGAAGTCATGAGCAGACAACTGCCTTAAAATGATGAATGATGAGTGCAATCTACCGTAAGGATTAAATGTTATTTTGTAGCAGGCATCATCACTGGTGAAGGAACATTGAATATCATTTATAAACATTAAACCAAGTACTGGTCTACCATGTATTCCTGCATATAAAGTTCCAACAGTATGATAAATGGTACTTAATTACCAATTTTTAGACGTCCGGCCCATTACATTAGCGATGATTCAGACGTAAGCAATTCAGAAGAGAGAAACCTTCCTGTACCACCGCTACCTGGGCCGCCACAAAAGCGAGTAAAGAAAGATGATCTATTTAATAATGAAAGATAATGCTCATTCAAGCACAACTGACAGTTATGACTTCTCAAGTGAACAAATGGGTCGTGTCACCAGAAAAGGAGCTGTGAGTCGCAAAAGTAGTTTGTGTGTAAAATGATATACAAGACCGGAATAGGCGATTTTAGCCTAGGATATAAAAATTTCAATTCCAGTATATTTACGATGGATAACTGCAGAGTTTGGGCAAAACAAGCCCCAAATAACGCTAAAATACCCCAATGTTCAATCGAAACGTCTATGTCGTCCCATGTGTTTACTCGGCCATATTTGGTACCCATCGAAAGGTTATGAATTAACCCGTCACATAACACTGAATATTTATTAGATTTCTCAAAGAATAACCAATCACAGCAGGTTTTAACTGAACAATTTACCCTACTAACCAACAACAAAGGACTGTTTCGCAAGTGCTGATTCATTAACTCCCCAAAATGGCAATCTGAGCTTGCGCAGTACCGTTGTTTACATGTTTTCTGCACACTGCACACGAGGTCGCCGATTGTAATTTTTGACGTTGAATATCTTGTAATTTCTGCTCGTTTTTACCGATTTTAGTGTTGATGCCACCATCAAGCTTTACCAAAGAAATGGCAGTCATATAGGGTGTAGAATTTGCAGAAACAATACTACGTGGAATTCCAGACCAACCGGTATACAGACTACAATATCCAAATGCTATAGCAATAAGACAATTAAGTAAAATACTGTTGGAAAAACATGAAGAAGTTGAATATAAGTATTTCTTTGAGAACACTGCAGGAAAGCTTTGGAGCTGTTTAGACAGTGGAATAAGCAAACATTTCTCAGTAGAGGCTGATAATGAAGTAATGAAGACATTTCATTTGGTAAAAACATGTACATTGGATATATGGCATCAGTTATTAACAAAACTTGATATACAATTCACCACAGTTCCTGCCAATATTTTACTCCATGAAGTTCTATTAGAGTTAATGAAACTGTTGATGTTTGAAAATAATAAGGGAAATGAAAATGAAAATGATGATACACCAAGTACTTTAACGTTAACAAAGGATGAGGAAGAAATCCTTCGTTATGCAGCTGGTTATGTGCCTCATGCATTATAGAAGCGATATCAGAAACTACCGCACAATGCAACAGCAGTTGCGTTCTCTACTGAGCTAGCAATTTGGAAGGTGCAAGAAGACATTCAGGCAACAAACTTTTATGGATACACTCATTCATGGATTAATAAGCAAAACCGGGGTGGTTTGTTTGTAGTGAATGATAAAGTGTTTCTTTTGTTTAGAGAAATGGAAGTAGAATTCAAGCATCATATTTCAGGCAAAACAAGAATTGTGTTTTCAATTCAATATTTCAACTTTAATTATATCATCATAAAAGATGATGACATAATTATTGTTGAAAAATCGAATCCCAACACAATGGCGTGCATTTTAATAAGTCCTTGGAGTATGCATTACTTTCTAAACTAAGTGTAAAGATTATGAATTTTGGGAAACACGAACATGTTTCTTTAACATTTGTAAATGCTATACTATCAGGCGAAGCATGAATAAACTTTCAATAAATACTTGATGTTTGTTTACACCTCCATGATGTAACTAGACATTGAAGGCCCATCGGTTGACCAATTAGCAGTGTGCTGAATTACCTCGAGGAAGCGGGATTCGCCGTTGGAAGCTCCAAGTAACACTTTCAAATTTTAACTTATAATTGGCACCTTCTAATTTACAAACCGGTTCTTTGTCATTATTTTAAGCAATAAGGTTCTAAGTAATCATACTTTTGTATTTTATGTTTACATTGGTGTCTCCATCAATATTTATTTGTTTAAAAAAATTATTTCAAAGGAGATCAAACCTGGGTTACATTTTGGGGGGGTCATCCGGGAAGAATTTATATTGTATTTCTGATAATCCAATTTTAATTATTTTTATTTCTGTATGCCATGACTGTAAATTTATAGTGTAGAATCTATGATTCGCTTTTGTTAATGCAGATTTTGATTTTATGATACTTGCATTTTGGTTTATATTTTATATTGCAGGTATATCTGTATACTGTTGTTATCTATTGAACATTGTTAAACAAATAATTTTTCATAGATAATCAAGTTACTATTCTACTACAGATTTATGATTTATATGTATATTGCTTTGATTATTGTCTTAACATTCTATATTTACGTTCTCTATTTTTTGGAGATTTTAGTCACAGAGTCCCTTAGTAATCCCACAGAAACCATAGCCCTGTCCCTGACGGACAAGTTCTGAGGCATCACTCGAGTATCCTGGCGCGATGATGTGGGGGATGATTTGACATTACTTTTGTGACTTTGACGAACCTATTTCCTTTTTGGAGCTGGACTCCTGCTTAACTTTAGACTTTGATATTTCTCCAACTACTTTTCAAGTAATTAAACTTGATGATAGTTCTATTGAGCAGAGCAAACGAGTTAGAATTAGCGATTTAAATACAAGCGGAGCTTTAGATGCCAAAAGTGTTTGTTGAAGTCTCTGTTTGACTGCAATAAGGAGAATAAACAACTGAAAAGGCAATTAGAGGAAAGTGAAAGAACGATAGAAGAATGGAAGTCAGAAACATGTAGTAAATATCATTTAAATATTACAGCTGATGAACTACGTTCAAGAGTAGCCGTTCAAGCCAAGTCACTTTCTGAAAGTAAGTCTCCTATCGACACCTTTGATTCCATGAAAGTCATTAAGTCTATCAATCCTGTGCTCTGGAACTTTCTTGTACGAATCAGTATAAGTAAAGAAGAGGTAAAGACAATGTATAATGATATTAGTTTCAGATGGGACAGTCATTACTTGACTACACATAAGTCATCAAGTTTGAACCAAACTAAACAGCTGAAGCGACTTAACCTAATTTGTTGCCTTTTGTTTTTACAGAATGATCAAGCTTATCTTCCTTTCCATATGTTAATTACAAACATTGTTGATAAGTTCACTCACTCCTCAGCCAAGTGTGCATCTTGTCACAGTTTGGTATATGTGTATCAAAAGATACTTTGCTCAGATACCAGAAATGGGTGGCAGAATTGGAGATGGCCAACAAACCATTTATTAATGATTCATTTACAATTATTTCCATAGATAACACAGATAAGAACTCACAATATGCAGCGGTTAGGTCATCGCAACAGTCACACAGATTTCATGGTACCTCAATTCAGGCTACTCAACCTTTGCCTAAGGTGACTAAAACACAGTTGACAACTGCAACCCTTCCTAAATCTGCGTAGGGCAGTATGGCCCCGCAGTCTCAACCCAGGAGAGGAAGGACGATTTGCATGTCAACAGTTTCAAGTTACCATAGTGGTAGCAGTAGTATGTTTAATCCCATTACCCCACAGAGAGGTAGCCATTTTAACCTCAAGATGGAAGACTTCTGCCTCACTGACGATGAAACTGCTTCTCTATCCTCACAGAACAACTTTCTTTTCCAGTATATGCTAACTAAAACGTCTGCAAATCTAACAAAATCAGATCTCTCCTTACCAGGTTTGAAAGCTGCATATTATGGTAATACCTCAGCAGACACAGAGCAGTCTGACATTCAATTTGTTGCAGTACTTCCTGAACCAGCTGACAGTAAGGAAACGATTAAAAACTCATTGTCTTTGCTCTATAGTAAGTTTGATATCGGAAATACTAAACAGGAATTGGTAGTTGCAGGAGATGGAAAAACGTATGACATCCGGATGAATTTGAAAAGGGAGTATGGTACTGGTCTTGACTGGATGCTGACCTACATAGGCGATTGGCATCTATTAAAGAACTGTCAGGCTCCAATTATGAAGGTGTATCGTGATGCAGGTCTTAAGGATTTACTACTGAAAGGTGGTTATCGTGGCGTAAAGCTTGCGTCAGTGGCAAATGCTAGTATTTTTGACACAACACATCATTTTCTCTTACAGGTTTGGGAAGCTCTTTACAGGTTTCAGGTTCAAGCTTTTCTTTAACGGAATTGCTGATGATGTACGAGAAGAGATAACTTTCAAAATTAATGATTGTATTTTGCTTTCAGTGAAAGAGGATACAGATTTTTTATCACATGTAGCTATAGAAGTACAATGACTTCTGATTTTCCTGCTTACAAGGAAATGTTTGATACATTTTGCAGGAGGTCGTGCGAGAATAATGCAACATTTAGGTTCTGGCATAACTTTATCCATCGTGATATGTTTCACTATATAGGTCTGTATCTTTTACACTCAGGAATGCTTGTGTTCTACAGATTGCACCACTCTTTCATGCATTAGATAGGCACATGTACCTAAAGATCATTCATATTTCAGATCTAAAGAAATATCCCACACATGTTCTTGAGCATTTTTCCCAGGGTGCATTCACAGTTAGCATTACTGGTGACAATTGGTCATGTGTAGCTACTGATGAGGCTCACGGGATGGTGATCAACAAGAATGTAAAGATGGCTTTAAGCAGAAGAGATACCAAATAAGACAGTAATGACATTAACTTTCAATCCATAGATCCAGAATATAAGTTGCCACGCAATTGGCGTACATTTCTGGGAGTTCGAAGTGGAGTGCAGAATAAGAAGGCTATTGTTCAGTTGCGAGCTCCAAGGGGCGATAATTTGTATCTTTGTATTAACTCCTTATTAACATCATTTTCCACAGATCTTTCATTACAGGCACTTGGTGATATGCTTTGTAAGGTTCCAGAGTATTTACAAGTTTTGTTCATTTGTAGTGGTTGTGACTATGTTTCCTTCTTTAAAGGTCATTCAAAGAAGAAGTTTATGGAAGTGTTTTTCAGACACTGCAAGTTTATATCCGGAGGACTATTTCCTGGGTATCTTAGTCAGGTTCAACCGGATGTTCAGAATCTTGGGCTTCTAGCATTTTATAGGCTTGTTGGATGTGTTTATTTCCAGCAGCATTTGGCTGCTTTCAGTGTGGACACAGCCCAGGAGCTATTTTGTGGCTTAACCACTACATTGGACTCAAGTGACCTAGACACACACATCAGGTTTTTAAATGTTATCCGGGAAAGTATATTACATCGTATCACAAATGAAGACCAATGGATGCCAACAGTTGATGCCTTAAAGTACCATTGGTTGAGATCATGTTGGGTTGCTCTAGTCTGGTTGCAGGCAAGGGAAAATGTAGTAGTGATTCCTGATGTTATGAAGTATGGATGGAGCCAGACAGACCAAGGTAAGGTAGAAATAATATGGGATTGATGAAAATAGATTAAATATAAGTGAATCAGTTAGATACCTTAAAAATGGTTGCAAGTGCAAAACAGGCTGCAAAACTGGAAGATGCACCTGTAATAAACGCAAGAAGCAATGTGGCCCTGGCTGTTCTTGTTTAAATTGCAAGAACCTACCTGATGTAGATGATCTTGCCAGCAGTGATTCTGATGATACAGATTCTGACTGTAGTGAAGAGGTTAGTGATGATGTTTCTGTAGACAATTTGAGCGATGATAATGAGGACCTCGACTTCCAGTTACTTATTACATAAATTTATTATGTATTATTTAAAGGCAAATATTTGAAATCACCATTAGGAAACATAAGAAACGTCTGGTTATTGATAAGGCTGGTGTTAAGAAGAACATTTAATGGTTTTATGAGCCAATATAAATATAGTAAATTATTATTACTTATTGTAGTTTTCCGCAATAATTCACTTTCATCAAAATATACCAAAGCATACTATGTCTCTATTATTTATATAGATACATTATTCTATTATTGTAACCAAGTATGTTTCATTTTAGGGACATTAGTTTTGAAACTGCAAAGATGAAATCAGTCTTGAGCGAATGCAGACCAACGACAGTTACAAATGCGCAATTTCAACTACTTTAAATGGTGCTACAACAAGGATTCAACCACTGAACTCCAATATACTTCAAATGCCTTGGAATAGCCTCACCTATAGAAAAACAAAAACATGCTGAAAAAACAATTTAGCAGTGACATCAATTTAAATCAATATTTTATCGATTAGTATTAACTTTGCTTTGTTGCATTAATAGTCATATAAAATTATGTCTTAAAAGTATTCATACTTATTATTTGTCGAGTAAGTTTCTTTTGAATGCTTATTTATACCGGGATGATTCATTTGGATTGTTAACAGAAAGTGCTAAAACAAATAATATATATATATATATATATATATAGTGTTTCAAGTGTAGAAATCCAATACGTCTTTCTCATTTCTTTCAAAACCTATAAAAGGCCTATAACTTATATATGTTCTTTATTTTTTGTTATTTAAATGTGTATAGAAATATATGTCCTGGAAAGTAGGGTGGGGGGGGGGTTTGCACTACATTATAATTAGTGTAAATGCATGCATATTTTTATATTCTAGAAGAAGTATTATGAAAAAGCTTCAATATTTGTCTTTCCTGTACATACGTTATTTTCACAAAAGATTGTTTTCATTTTTAATCAAGCAATATGTTGATTTTATATGTTCCAAAACCTTGTGTATAGACCTAAATTAAACAAAGTATTTTATAGTGTTGAATTGTAGAAATCCAACCAATACATCTTTCTTTATTCCAATCTAAACCTACCTACAAAAAAATCCTATACCTGTACCATACTTTTATGCAGTGTTTTTATTTTTTTATTTATTGGAATGTTGAACCATATTTATAGAGATAAATGTTCTGGATGGGGAGTTTTTAGGAAGGGGGGTGG
>NW_022740041.1:696119-719439 GCF_011630105.1 Anneissia japonica
GCTTCTGAAGGAGAGAAACACAGCCCAAAAATACAAAATATGCATTATTGTTACATGTTGCTGTAATTAATTTCCTTGGATAATTGAGTTATAGCTGAATGCACTGCTAGGTGGCAGAAGTCAGCCATAGTAACAACAGCGATGTAACATTTTAAGCTTTAAAGGAATTTCAAAGTAGAGTTTTAGGGTAATTCCTTGTAAAATAAGACATGAACATAAAAAATTCAAAATGATTTTTGGAAAATAAATTATATAGGATTCCATAGTTCATAAGTTTTTGAAAGTAAACAGCTTTTTGTTTTTCAAAATGGCTGTTGAAATTTGCATATTGTATTATAATATATAAATTACTTTGGTACTGAATTATTAGTTGGGACAACACAATTTGTTGATCAAAGGATACAATATAATAATTGTTTAGGCCTGCATGTCTGGCATGCACTGATGGAAGTGGAATTCCCGTATGGTTTGTATTTAAGCGATCATCTCCCATTTGCTGTCGCCTGCCATAGGCTTAGGCGTTGGATTGAGTTGGAACACTTTCTGTTTCTTTATAATTATATTTACAGTCAATCTGTACGATTTGTGTTAAAAAATAAAAGAAAAATAAAAGATGAGCTGAGAAACCATATTAGCATGCACAGTACCAGTATGTGATTATTTAGTGCAATAGTTACTATATATATCTAATTTAATATAGTTCTTTAAAAATATGTAGTGCGCACTTTATCTCTGGTGAGTAATTACAGACTAGGCTCATGTCCTTTATTTCTATGCAAAAGTTAAATACATGTGATTACCAATTTAGACCTACACATGTTATTTTGAAATGTACGATATATAAAGCACAAACATTAGGAGTGAATCCATACATACTGTATTATCATTAATTGTTTTCAATTCCAAATAGACAATTTTGTTTAAATCTAGTGCTTATTTGCCTTTGAGCGCAAATTATTTTTATGCGATCTTGCTGTGATATTGCTAATCAAATAAAGAGATTGGACAATCCTCTGAATACAAACTATGTTCAAAGCATGTTTACAATCACACAGAAAAGTAAGCCTACACAAAAATCAAAGAGATTTGAGCGATGTTGTAAACACAGATGCCTGCACATTGAATCTTCGAAGTTGAGACCGCCGGGACTAGTATAGAATGTTGAGTGGAGGAAAGGCCTATGATGTAACACGAATGTCAAGGATTACCAGTGGAAACCATGCCACAAGATATGCAATAGACACTTTGCTATTAAAGAAAACAAGGTGGAATTGCAAGTGAAGTTCAGACATAAATCTTTAAGATAACATTAGTATTCTCTATCCTAGAGACAATCGAACCGAGCCACTTAGTAATGGTGAGGAATATCATTCCCCAAGGGGAAAAGATAACAGCAGGAGTAATAATACTCATACTGTTGGCTCTGTTGTTGTAGGAAGAGGGGACACCCCTGCAGACAACAATACACTGCTGAATAAATTCAAAGCAGTTAAAACATCTTCAGGCAGTATTCCTGCGGAAATTGTTGCGTCAGTTAACAGCATGTTATTGTGAAAGGCTGGACGAAAAAGTCATTCAGGAGACTTGTGAAAAGTACTTGGCCCCGGAGAATACTCCAAATCTGGTTGTACCACATGTTAACCCTCCTATATGGGACGGACTTGAGAGGAGCCCTAAAACAGCTGATTTGAGTTATACAGAGAGTGCAAAAGAGTATCGTTGCAGCTTTGTCTGCTTTCTCAAGAGAATTGGCTTCTGTAATGCCAAGAAGGGACCAGCTTAAGTCTCACATAGCTCCTAAATATAAAGGGATATGTAAACCCACTAAACCCTGTGGGGAGGTACCTTTTCGGAGATGATTTGCAAAAAATTTGCAAAGATCTCAGAGAGAGAGCTCAAGTGCTGTATTGGTGAATGAAAAAAGACCAAATAAGGTCAGGCACAATAATAACACACAAAAGAAGTCTTTTTTTTTAGGTATGAAGAAGCAGCCCTACCAGGGTGCAAACACGTACAGCATGTACAAGCCAACCCAGTACAAGCCAAATGAAAAGACAGACAAGAAATAGACCTACCACAGCTTAGTACGATTGATCACAAAAATGTATCGGGGACCGTATAAAATATTTCTTTCAGGAATGGCAGAAGTTAACAAATGATCAAAATATACTATCTATTGTATCAGGAATATGTATTGAATTTGTCAATGGTGTCCCACCCAGAGACAACTAGAATACCCTACCCTTACAGATTATCCAGGCGGGAGGGCGGGCATATAATCTCTTCCACTAAAATTACTTCATGAAATTACGATCAAACTTCAAACAGGTAAGTTCTCGTTTAACTTTCAAATTTCTTTGTATTGTCCGAGTTAGAAATATTGGCTAATCTAGGTTTAGTTGCTGTTTGTTCAATATGTCTTACGTTTCTATTTTTTTAGGGAATCTGACACAAGCTTGGCTGATGAACATAGGATTTCCAAGCAGTATCTAAGGAGTATAATTCCTGAAGTATGTGAGGCCATCTACAACAGCCTAAAAGAAGAAAAGAAGGTAAGCAAAACTTTCAAAAGAAAACTTTCAAATAAATGTCACATTTTTTTTTATCTTATTTCATCGATGTCCAAAAGTGACTGAGGTCGCCCTTTACAGGATTGAATAATAAAATTTTATATGAATACCTGCACTTTGTTGACAGGATGATGAGGAATGACAATACGTCATTTGCTCTTCACTGTTTAACCAATGTACAGTAATACATAAACATCAATCGACATGTTTTGTACAGATTAATGTACAGATTACTACAGCATTGTAGTATAACCGGATTGAATGTTTATTGACACATTTTTGGCATGCCAGGCTGTGTTTATGATGCCAAGTTTTTCAGCATTTCTGACTTGGCAAAGCTAAGCTTTTTAACCCTTATTTGAGAAATAGGTGTAAAAAATCCATAAAAAAATCCACCATTGATATTGGGAGATGTGGCATGTCTCTTTCCAACTGCCCAAATAAAACACAAGAACAGACAAGGTTTAATTATAAATTGCCACAATGTAGAGTAATTGGGGAGCATGTGTTTGGGTGATTGAATGGTAAATGGAGGATTTTACTCAAATGAAATGAGCATGAAATACAAAAAAATATGTTCAGTTGAGCAAGCTTGTTTAAGCTAGCTTGTCATTCCAACCCACCTGTGATTAACCAAAATTTAGAAGTGCATTAAATTCAAAATTGATAAAGCTTAGTAAGTGCGAGCCAGATGGCTAGTAGTGCCTACACAAATCACTCCAGATTCTGCCAAATCCTGATGCAAGCAGCTGACAATGACAGCTATTTCAAACAGCAAGCCAGATGAACATTAGAATGAAGTGTGTATAAATTAAAGATGTACTGGGCAACATGCAAATTCATTTCAACCAGTGAAACAGATCGCGTCAAGTCGAGTCTGATGCATGGAGGCAATTGAAGCAAATTTCCTATTGTTCAAAAAGAAAATAAACTTTCATTTAATATTTAATGTACCCAAACAGGGTAGACGTACTTCTTAGTCAACGAAATCACCGACCCAGGTAGAAAACAGGAAATACTGAGCAGCATGGTAGGCCCAAGAACATTCAAACTGATTTAGAGTCTGCCTTTCAATTCCAGGGTTTAAACCAGGCAACAAAAAGGATTTTCTTTTTTCTTCCACCTGAAAACAGCTCCTCTCCCTAGTCCTCATAATTACACCTACTTTAGCATAGCAAGAAGGATGAGTCTTTATAGTCTTCGTGTTTCGACTTTCCTAATTTGGAGGTCAATCCAACTAAATTCAGGTAGTGTGACTGACCCAGAATTTCGAGCCTGGCTTGAAATCTCACCCGCAGTGAGTCAAGCCAGGCTTGAGACTCTAGTGTGACCATAGCCCAAGTAAAGCCAGAATTTATTTCAGGCCTTTTCTCTTTTGAATACACGGCTTCATCTAGTGCTTCTGTTGATAGCTGTTCTATTTGAACTTTCTTTAATAAATGAAGAGTTTCATTATTGTAGAAAATCAGGATACTTTAGTGTGACTGATTTCAGTGAGAAGGATAAAGATTTGATGCAGTTGAGGTGTGGATACCAGTTTCATGACGATGATAAAATTTGTTTTCATTATGAGAAGATGTACTTATCTCGCTATGAAAGTGTACAGAAATACTGTGCAGATCCTTTCACTGTTCACAAGAAACTGACTAAGCAAGTTTAATGTTTAACATAGGATCGTGATTTTGTGCTGTTCAACCCTTAATACAACCCTCATATTCATTATTGTAGTCCAATAATACCAATTGGCAACCAAGACAATGAGAATGAGAAAATTAAACTTTTAACTTTGACACCAGAGAGTTGGTCACAAGACAAAACCGTTTGAGAGTTCAATGTAACTATAGCATCTTGATAATTGTGCCAGAAAGCTACTAATGAAAAGGAATACTGGCTGATGTGGTAGCAAAAAAGGGCAGAAAACATTCTGTTGACATTGTCCAGCGGATTACTGCACATTACCAGGATTTACTCGAATGTGCCCTGGCAAGAAAGATTGTGTGGCAGTCAAGACATTAATGAAAAGGTTTACCAGCAAAAGCAACTCATCTTTGTTAATCTGAAGGAACTCTACCTCGAGTACAAAAAGCAGCATCCAAATGATTCTGTGGATTTTTCCAAATTCTGCGAACTGCACCCATCAGTAACAGCTTCTGGTATGCACTCAGTTTGTGTATGTCAAATACATCAAAATGTGAAACTTTTCACATCTGCTTTACCTGGTTCCTAAAACTACAAGGAGATGCTGACAAAAATGGTATGTAGCTGTGGGAGCAGAAAATGCATGTTGCACCTCTGTGATGACTGCCCAGGGAAAGATGCTCTACAGACATATGTAACAAATCTGTTTCTTGAAGCAGATTTGGATGATGAAAAGCAATCAAATTCAGCCATTGGCTGCTGATTGCTAATCTTATACCGGAATAAAAAAAATCAATAAATAAATAAAAAATACCTCCAGTGAATGCAGAGACTGTGCTTTATTGCTGGCTGAATGGTCCAGTGATTGTGATGAGTGCATACATCCACAACTTCCTGATACATCTTAGCCGTGTTTATTTATATTATTAATCAATTATTATAATCAAAACTAGTACACCTGTATATGTTCATGCACAGTCACTTAATCGATTTACTTTAGCAATAATCACTAAAGCAAGTACATTCGTATCCCTTGCTCGTATTGATATCATCCCAGATCCTATAGGGTCCAAGGTATCATCACAGACCCAGGGTCTGTGATATTAAATAATAAAATTATGCAATGTATATCATAATTTATGTAGGCCTATTCTATAGTAAATCACTGATACAAGCCCTGCAGATCTGTGATCTGTTAAAAACGTCCTAATACTCACTAGAAAATTTTTAAAGCAATAATTATATACAGTACTGTAGGCTCAACAATAATAATAATACACGTTAATAATAGTAGTAATAAGAAAATCAACAATTGAAAATAATAACATTAATTAAATGAAGAGAAGTAACTATTAATATTCAAAATAGTAATACAGTTTTACTTATTTTAATACCGGTAGTGTACAGTAATTGGCAGAATACTACAGGCACAAGAATGAATAATAAATGTAATATAATGATTCTTTTTAATAAACATAAATAGAAGTAAAAGCTCGGATAAAACGTTTCATTTCTCTTTACATAGGATAGAAGTCCATTTCCAATTACTCAATGGTCTCTGCAGAATATGTCGCAAAAGTAAAGGGCATTGTGCAAAATCGCACGCTAGAATTTAGGAATGAGATCGCATATGTTTACGGTGTAGATATCGTTGATGATCATAAAGAAATTCACCCGAAAGGTGTTTGCAGTGTATGCAACATGAGGTTATTGAATATTAGAAAAAAATTGAGAAATGAACTACCAATACCAAAATATGATAATGCTGTTGTGGAGTTTGAGCCTCATGCCAACACATACTTTATCTGTCAGCGTGCAAAATTTACACCACAGACGAGGAAACCCTTTAAGAAGATTTAATTACAAAGAAAAAGAAACAAGCTTAGAAATGCTTAATCAAAATGCTAAATAAAATGGATTTTGCCATCCTTTGCCCTGGAAATCAGTGAATGATGCACGGAAAAAAGAATTGAAATGTATACACATTTCAAACACAGATGGAAATAAGGTTATCGAGTTCTCATTGAATGTGAAGGAATCTTTGAAAAAGATTGATACTAGTCAGATGATCTGCTTTTAGGTAGCAATGGCATTATTTAACAAGGATGCCTGCAGTGGATGCTGATAAAAATATTACTTATCTTGTTGCAGTAAAAATATGTAAAAACAGGATGTATCATTGTACTGTATATATTTAAGATCATGTTCATGCCCTTCCTAAAGTCAAGCAATCTATGCAAACAGTCTTTTTCTACAGTAGATGAAAATGCTATAGAAACACCTGCAATACATAAAACGACCTCCTAAATGCACGAACCTGTCCAGGGCCAACCTTGTGCAAACACCAAAGGAAGGGCAGGGAAAGAAGAGTGGAAGCCACAAAAAGCTATGGGGAAACAGGAAATCGACATGAGATAAATCAGGAGATTTTAACACTAACAGGCAATTCACCAAGAAATACCACAACAAGCCTTTAAAAGCTTGTTACCAAATGTCCCAAGTAAAAGAATGTCAACAGTGTCAGATAGAATTGAAATTCGTTTTACTATATCACAAAAAAATATATTGCAATGTTTTGTGTGCTTTCAGCAACACTTCATCAGGCAATGGACCGTTGATGGTTTCAGTTCTGATCGCTAGGTGGAGTGCAACCTCCACCGTCGGTACATGCCACATGTTACTGTGGGGAAATATTTTGCACATTCCTGTAGCTTTTTTTTCTCTCTTGTGATATAACAACCACCACTTTTATTCATCAATACATCAATTGCTTGCATTACAGACATTCTGCATTTACAGTTTTGATATTTCACCTTTTTTCTTGATTTTCTTATTTTTTAAACTTCTCATGATTTAATATATACAATAAAATATGCAAATTAAATCGTACAATTAACATCATACCAATTTTGCACTCAGAGAATGTTAAATGAAATTTCAAAAATTAAATTTAAGCATAGTTCTATATATATCGATCAATCTAAAAATGGATATTAATATTATTTTAAAGTTTAGGTATTAACCAATTGTAGACATATTAATATAGATTTTGACTAGTATTTAACCTTTATTTTCTCTCTTACCATTTTTATATAAAATTATATTACTTTTCACTTTTTATGTCATTCTTCCTCATAGAGATCTGGAAGATGTCAAAATGGGCCAAACATCTTTGAGGAAAGAAAAAGGAGAAAAAATCATTTGGTACCAAACATAGGAAAAGAAACAAGCCCAGCCAAAGTACTGACACTGCAAACAGTCGACTGGTGCTTCGTTGACAATAGGTGCTGTTGACGGCAAACATGTTGCAATTGAGTGCCCAAATTTTGGTGGCTTAATGTTTTACAATAACATAGGCTTTCACAGCTCTGTGCTTATTTGCAATGTCAAATATTCATTCATGGGTAAGCGTTGGCTCGTATGGCCACGACAATGATGCTGCCATTTTTGGACAGTCATCTTTTTTTAAGAAGGCTGAAGTACAGTAGGGGGGGGGGGTTGAAGTTACCACTGCCATCTAATGAAGATGGACATCATCTACCATATGTACTCAACTCAACATGCCTCCTAGCAAGCGATCTAAGGGTAGGCCTAAATGCTATAATTGCGGACAGGGGCCATTTATCCTGTGAATGCCATCAACGCAGTCGCAATTAAACTATTAGGCACCTCGTATGTTGGCCAGTCACTGAATTGCTACCACCACCACAATCTAACGAGAAAAGGCCTAAGTCATTTATGGTAGTAGGTGACATCCAAGTGGTCGTCAAGCCTACTGTTCTAAAGATGCATCAGCAATGGATCGGGTGATCATGAGGGTTTAAAGCTGAACTGGAGAGTGTCAACCTGCCTAAAGGCTTTATACCATGTTATTGTGGCATCAGATTACATGTGCAAGAAGAACACATACTGTATACAGGTCTGTTAAAACACAAGCGTTGGTAGTGTTAGTTTGAGGAAAGCCCTTGCACATGATTTTGCAAATCCTATGTCAAAACTACAAACTCAAGTTTTAGGGCTGTTGGGGAAATTGTTGACCCGCCCTTGGATGTCACTATTTTATGTCCCAAGCAGTAGTGAAGTGGACCACATTGAAGCCTTTGTAAAAGTTAAAGGTGTAAATGGAGCGGCTGCAACACTTCATTCATATACCCCAGACCAAATTAACAATTACTACGGACTTCTTTGGTAGTAAGCTGCCATGCGACAAACCACTTGTTTCTGCTTTACCAGATGATGAAAATATGTTTAGCAAGAATGATGCCAAGGTGCCTGGAAGGTGCTTATGTGGTAGAGTTGTGTTTTGTGTTTGTACCTTCTAAGTGTAATCACATGCCACTTAATAGTATTCAAAATACTGGAACATGTTCATGTACGCCTGTTTCGTCTGCAACATCATCGCAAGCCACATTGGACAACGGTCCATGGACGTCAATTTAGAAACTGCACCTTGGGTTTTGGCCAGCTGAAGTCGCTGACGGCGGTGAAAACGATTAAAATTAACATGGACAGATTGACATGTAGTGTTGACAATGCCCAGCCAACAAGAGACTACAGACACGTTCTTGGATATTGGAAGAGGCTACTGTACCACAAAAAACGAACATCAGCCATGATTTTTTAATCAGGTGGTTATTGTTTGATTTTATTGTTCCCGTAAAGTGGTTTAGAAAGTATATGGTCATTTAGGGGAGACTTTTTTTTATACAGTACCTTGTTTCGCGAACATATTTTTCTACAATTTAGTTTTCTTATTTAGCAAATGGTTTTGCCAAAAACTTCGAAATGGACGAGAAAATAAAAATAAAATGTTACTGTTGAATGTAAACAGTGTAGTAATGGGATGGTAAAATGATTAAAATTTATATATAGAGGAAGATATATCTTATTTTTGGAGACAAATTTTCAGCAGCAAAATAAAGAAAAATTTTGGTTTTTTTCGTGGTGGCAGCTGAGAGTTAAATGGTCAAAAATAAAATTTTATTTTTATTCAAAATAAACAATATTGGCAGGTGGCGGGTTTGCGAAAAAGGGTATAAAAAAAGCCTTGCCTTAATCCAAATAAAGAAACGTACAGTACAGTACCTTGACAGAGTACAATGACAGAGACCTTGATTTACTTACATTGATGGATACTTACGCACAAATTAGCATGGAAATTCTTCAACTTCTCACAATGTGGGTTGCTGATGGTTTAGCAATGACATAATCTACATCTACTGGCATATCTGCATCATCACTTAGGCCACTAATTGGCACACTGCAGAAAAAATGCAATACATCATATTTTATTGGAAGCTCTAATGTGAAGTTTGTTTAAATAATAGGAACATGGAGCTTAAAAAACATGATACCACTACTCCAAACTTAAAAGACCAATGATATGCAGCAACCTGGTAGAAATCCAAAAATCACACTGCCATTTAAAAATCAAATAAAATTATTAAAATTAAGTTTTACATTGTCTCCTCTCCCCTATATTATAAAAAGATCACAAACTACATCACCTATCTGACAATGTGCTACTTGTACTTGTAGCACAGCTCAACATGGCCCACCTTAATTGATTTAAATTGGAACACAGATATTTAGGCTCTATAAAAAAAAATTCTTAGTTTGTCACCCTATCTAGGCTGGAAAATTGATGAGGGAGGAAGGCTTTTTATTTTTATTTTGCTAAAGTCAAATATCACCCTTGGGTTGTTCACTGGTACATTGATATTCAAAGCAAAAAAGATAATACAAAACTATCTACTATTTACTAAAAAAAAAAAAAAAAAAAAATGTTTTTTTCCCCAAAAAATGGCATTGATATTCAAAGTAAAACATGATAAGATAATACTATGTCTACTATTTACCATATGCACGCAAGGGTGATAAACCGATAAATTTTTTTATTGGGCCTTATGACAATGATAGGCTTCCAGTGGGAGCGTGTGTCTATGCCCTATAATACAGTACTGCCTTAAAATTATGTTTACCAATAAAGTATCCACATGGGATTCGGTTATCAGGAAATGTGTGGTGATTGTATTTTTTTATGACTTTTATAGTAATAAGGTACTTAAGTTGACACATGACCCATCATGCCCTTCCAACACATTCACCCTTTCAGCCATCTGTAACTGCTACAGTAGATGACAACATACTACCGTATTCTTAAACAAACTTTAGTCGAACTTCGAACTAAAACATCATTTAATCCTAGTTGAAACTTCAACTTCTATTTGTATTCACAAACAACGTAGTCAAAAGTTTTAACTACAAATAAATCAAGTCCTACTGTAGTTTTAGTGCAGCTGAAGACGACTATCAAACTAACCAATGAAAAGGGATAATTTTGTTCAGCAGATATCAAGTTGCTGTCTGTGGTTAAAAAAAAAACGTATTTCCTTTTAATTCATAATAGACCATCATTCGCTTAATTAATTTTCTATAATAATTATAGTTAGCATACTGTATTACGATAGAGAATTTGAACAGTCACTAAAAATTTGCTTTCTTTGGAGAAATACTGTAGTTGAGCATGAGCGCGGGTGGCACCAACTTTACTGTTATTACAGTGAAGCTACTGTACGTGACTGCAACGCAAGGGAATTTTGTGCAAATCAAGAACTATCAAGGGTGCCTAGCTAAGCAAAACAGGCTAATTTCGCCTTTTGGAAGCTAAACTTAATGTCTCTTTTATTGTTCAACATACCGAAGATACTGTACATTAGACCTACTTTATACAATCGTTTTTATGCTATTCACTCTATCATGAGTTACAAAAATCACAGTGGAGTAATCAGCAGTCAGCAACTTAGCCCAACCCTAGTTTGTTGAATATGTGACCTACTTAAACTCAAAAGCCTGTAACTTGTATATATATACTGGGAGCATTAACCCCAATCCTAATTATATTATTATTATAAAAAATTCCCTGTATATAAATTTAAACTTTCACAAAATGACCAAAAAGCAGTTACTTGAACGATAATTGGCCGATAGGTAATATTACCCCACACCTGTCAAGTCGATTGGGGTGAGAGAAAATAAATATAGTCAGTCCCTACTTTAGCATGAAAGCTTATAAGGTCAGTTGAGTGCTTTATACTCAATGAATTTATACCTTTTGCATTTCAATTGAAGTTTCTTCTTTTCTGTTTATAATGTGTTCTACCAAATATAGTTAGCTAGTTTCCAGGATGGCTGTAAACACTCGATTGCTAACAGGTTTTGGGCCCAGGAGCAGAATATACTTTGATGGGAATGAACGTCATTATAAACAATGGGAAACCAGATTTTTATCCAAAAACTGAAGGATACAATAGTACCAGGTGAGAGGAACCTGACGCAGGCAAAAATGAAGATGCCTTTTCGAAATTAGTCCAAGTGTTGGACGAGCAAAGCTTGTCACTAGTAATGAGGAACGCAAAGAATGGGAGGAAAGCACTAGCAATTCTCAGGGCTCAATGCCAGTACGAAGAAACCAAGAGTACTGACATTATACAGGGAGACAGATGAAGACATTACGGATTACATAATAAGGGGTGAAAATGCAGCCACAGGACTGAAAAATGCAGGTGAGACTATCAGTCTTTTAATTGCCATGATGATGAAAGGACTACCGAGTGCATATAAACCTTTCATTGTAGTAGTCAGTCAGATAAAAACATGACATTTACTGAGTTTAAAGCTGCATTGCGTAATTCTACTGACACAGAGAAATCACGTTCCCAACATGACGATTCAGCAAAGACAACATCAAAATCAATTGTGTGTTATTCATGTGGAAAGCATGCTCCAGTATTAGATAACATAAATATTGTATGAAACTTGGCCACACTGAATCAGTTTGCTGGAAGAAGAAGCAAGATGCAACTCGCCCACCCACACATGCTAAACATGTAAATGACAGTGATGCTGGTCATTCCTATGCTTTTAAAGTCCAGACCAATGATACTAAATGCTTGAACAAACCATTGATGGTTGATTACGGGGCAACATTGCACATTGTAACAAAAGACTACATTCGTGATGCATGTAATGATTTTGACACTAATAATCATTGTATTGAACTGGCTGATGGAACAAAATCATTCAATGTAGCCAAAAAGAAGGAATTGGGGAATGTAAGTTTCATGCTACAAAGATTCTGAGGGTGAAGTAAAGGAAGTCACCCTTAATGATGCTCTTTATGTTCCATCATATCCACATGACATCTTCTTGGTACATGCGGCTGCTACCGAAAAGGGAGCAACTATAACTTTTCGACCGGGATCGGCAGACATGGTAATAGCTGATGAAACTATTTTCAAAATAGAGAAGAAAGGTAAATTATATTTTTTACCAACTATTGAACATGTAGACACATTGTATAAGGCAAAGACCATTGAGGAGTGGCATAAGATATTAGGCCACTGCAATACCAGTGACATTTTACGCTTACAAACTGTTGCTAATGGAATAAAATGTAAGGACCCAAAACAGAAGTTGTTCTGCAGCACATGCCCAGAGGGCAAACAAACGCGAACGCAAATAAGTAAACAACCAGACCAACGCGCAAAATATCCCCTACAGATGGTACATACTGACCTATCAGGGCTAATTGACCCAATTGCGAAAGATGGGTTTCACTATGCTATTTGTTTTGTTGACGATTTTTCGGGAGACTCCATTTCACGAAAGAAAAGGGCAATCCGTAAAGAGCTACTGAGAAATTTCTAGCAGATATTGCACCAATTGGAGTAGTTAAAACCATACGAAGTGACGGAGGAGGTGAATTTATGTCTAGGAGTTATCAGGATTTCCTCATGAAAAATAAGGCATGAACAATCAGCACCCTATACACCACAGCAAAATGGTACTGCTGAGCGTAACTGGCGCACAATTTGGGACATGGCACATTGTATGCTAATTGATGCAAAATTACAGAAAACATTGTGGATTTATGCAATATCGACTGCTGAGTACATACATAACAGATGTTACCAGCAGAGAACAAGGAAAACCCCATACAAACTTTTCACCAACAGAAAACCAAACTTATGCAATATGCATATTTTTGGCACAAAATGCTTTGTTAAACTAGAAGATTTGAAGAAGCTGGATATAATCGATCCAAGCATGGAGTGTTTGTGGGATATGACAGATCAAGTCCGGCATATCTTATATATGATCTAGTAACAGAAAAGGTCACTTGTTCGAGAAATGTAAAATTCAATGACAATGTTGAACCATGTAACGCCATCCCCGCTCCTGATACAGTAGGGGATGATGATGATGATGAAGTTATTGTGTGCAATGCACCATCATGTGATGAAGTACAAGAGACAAGAGCTGACCCACTACCTCAACCTCATATAAAGAGAAGTGAAGAAAATCAACCAACAGATCGAAGATCCTGCCGAAGAGAAGTTAAACTTTACCAATAGTGAGTTTAGTCAACCGGTAGATGAATACACGTATAGATCAGCCATTGGAAGCCTGATATATGTACAAGGCCTGATCTCAGTTGGATAATTACAAAGTTATCTCAGTATGTTTCCAATCCAATGGAACAGCACTGGACAGCCGTAAAATGTGTCTTTCGTTATTTGAAGGGAACTTTAAATGAACAACTTATTTATCGAAAGAGAGACAACTGCATTAGAATTGCAAGGATTATGCGATGCCGATTGGGGGACTTCAACCGACGACAGGAGAAGTACAACAGGATATCGTTTTACCCTGCATAAACAAGGAGGAGCAATATATAATGAAAAACAAAGAAACAACAGTTGCACTATCTTCTTGTGAAGCCGAGCATATGGCGCTCGCAGCAGCAACCCAAGAAGTTCTATTCCTTAGAAAATTACTTCCGGACTTATCTATGAACTTTAGGCTTAAATGCAGCCAACCATCCTCTATGAGGATAATCAAGGAGCTATTGCCCTTGCAGAGAACCCCGTACATCATCAGAAGACCAAACATATTGACATAAGATATCACTTTATTAGAGAAAATCTAAATGATGTGATTAATATTAAATATCTATCAACCTCTGAAATGGTGGCAGATGCATTAACAAAACCAGGAAAGATAAAGTTTGGTAAATTTACCCTTTTGGGCAAATATAAGCCATAAGTTTAAATAGATCCAGAGGTGACGGAACTAGGGGGTGCTGTGTTATGGAGTAATGTAAACCGGAAATGGTCTGCATCAGTTGGTTGTTACCATGCGTCAGTGATGTTGGAGTATATAGTACAGCAAGATGAAACTATTATGTAGGCCAAATGAATAAAGTTCGGAGTTTGTCGGGTAGAGAAATTATTATTGTACATTTTAAGCGCTAGCTAAATTCATAAGTATAAGCTAAATTACGGTGATTAATTTAATTAGCGAAGATATGGAGACAATTATTTCGAAGTTCCCTCTTTCCAAGAGGGGAATGCTTTGTGAAAATGAGTACGCCGCCGTACTCATTTTCACAAAGAAATACACACAACTGGTTAGCTAACAATATGCCAATACATGAACACCTGCGAAGGAAGGTTCAATCACGTTGTTGCCCAGCAAACGTCTGTACTGTTGGGGGGGGGGAGGGGCACTACTGAAGTACTGTGTAATGGATGACAATGAAGCATACATAATAAGACTAGAGACCTAGGCCTAACTTGACAGTGCAATTAATATGTGATAGAAAGTACACTTTTGAAAGAAATAAATTAAAATAAAAAAAAACAAAAACAAATAACTAAGAATAATTCAGTCGCAGAGGTACCTTGTACGTATTATACAATGCTAACAATGCGGCTCTGAAAGAGATTGCATAGGTTAGAGAACCGTCTTGTATTAAAGACAAAAATGCTTTTTCAAAATTTGGGCCTAGTTTTTGAATGGACTTTCAAATGAATAGAGAATCAAACTTTATACAATTAAAAAAGTTCTTAAAACTCACTTGTTTGTAGGAAGATTATTATTAAAGCGCTTTGACCATTTTTTTGGAAAGGCGCTATAGAAATTCTTTACATTATACCTGAATACTGTATACTAACAATAAAAGAGCAAGTAGGAAATCTTACCAACTGATATTTGGGCTCCAATCAACAACTGAATATTTTACTGTGCTAAACTATGCTAGACTGACTAAAGAAAGTTCTTGTTGGGATCTTATTTCAGGCAGTGTCAGGTTTGGTGGTAGGATAGAGAAGATCTTGTCGGGAACGGAGCGACGCTCTAGAAATCTGAGATTTATCAAGGTTGAGGGAGTATCCATGATTGAAGAGGTGACCTAAAAGTTTATTAGAATGAAGAGTGTAATAATCTGCCTCAGAACAGATTCTTTTTATGCGTTGGCACTGGCTATAAGCAATAGATGATTTGAGGCGTAGAGGATTGGAGCTGTCAAAGTTGAAGAAAGAGTGGCTATCAGTAAGTTTAGAGTATAGGGAAGTGGAAATGCCAATCAAACAATGCATTCGTTATATTATGTTGAGATTTCTGTAACAGCCAACTTACTGTATTCATGTGAATAATAAATTTAGTGTTTCAAGTCTACCAAGTCAATCTTATTGTCTTTACTTTTGAGTTTTTATTTTGACAAAACACACATGGACTATATATTATGCTTCATACATATATATACATATACATATATAACAATATATATGTACTGTATATACGTATGTATGTATATATGTATATATATATATATCAATATATATGTCAATATATATATATATATATATATATAAATTTATGCTTCAGATATTAGTCCTTAAGCATGAGAGCGCGAGACAGAACCCTTATGGACAAGTCTCACGCCGAATGTGCAAGACTTGGTAGGTCAGTAGTACAAATATAAATAAAACTATACTGACAATACAAAAGCAAAATGTTTTAAAAGTAAATGGTTCTTACAATTTGATCTGTTGCATGTTTTTGGTTTGATAGTCCATGACAACTGAGGTTGGACAAGATAAGTTTAGATGAGATTGGTCTGGGTGACACAAGTCTAGATGAGATGATACATCATCTTCTGTAATTGATGAAATAGCACTTTTGCTCCCTCCCTGAGTAGCCTCAATTTCTTTCTCTTCCGGAGTGGCTTCACTTTCTTTCAAAAGAGTTTCAACCAACTAAATTCAATGCATAAAAAATTGATGAAAATAAAATCTGAATTTGTGTCCAACACAAAATTGTGAAAGTAACACTTTGGGTATTTTATAATTGGCAAGAAATATATTGTGAAAGCTGATATTAAAAGGGCTATAAATAAATGGCCAAGATTCACACACAAAACTTACACTAATGTTATACAGCATTAATTTTATACCTCCAAGATGGAAAACTGTAAACTTTTCTTTCACCATATTTTGCTGTGGTATAAAAACCATGGTGATACCTATAGTCGGTGGGCTGGTTTTGGGCTTGGGTTGTGCAAAAAATGTGAAGACGGAATTAAGTCCAAGAATGCATAATTAAATTCCTATTCGAATGAATTTTTAGTATTTTAACCCACTAAGAGGACCAATTTCCCCCACCCACCCCACTGCCTATTGTACACCCATGATGGCCAGCTGACTTTAGGGGTCAAGACAATACTCTTTATTGCATGAACTTGATGACAAGCAACATTTGGTGTAAATGGTATTAACATCGTAAGAAATATTATAAAAAAGTATAAATTTAACTTCCAGGCCTTTAGACACATTTTATGGCTTCCTTTGAGTTTTTGACTGATAAATTGCTCGATTTAGGCCCACAGGAAAGAGTTTGGTCTGAATTGACATCACCCACACCCTCCACATGGTCTGTCCAGAGAGCGTTATTTATCAGTAGTGGCACCAGATGAGTGTCAGTGGGGGATCCAAACCCACCTGAGCATCCAAACCCACCTGAGCATCACCAGTGTTGGGGCGGAATTGAGAAATTTGTTGAAAAAAGGCCTGGAAATGGCAGGATTTTTTTTATCCACCAGGTGTCAGGTGTTTTCCCACTGAAATATAAAGACCTCTTGCGTCTTCTTACCGGTTTGAGTCAAGAAGACATTGCTGTGCCTCTTGAACTGTGGTAATGGACCTTTCCTATTATTCAACACTATTTCTACCCCTCCTGTTATAGGCCTACTCAACGGTGGCTCCCAAAATTTGCCAACAGGAGGTCCGGCATGTCTGGCAACAAGGGTTCCATAGAAGGGGTCAAATAGAGCTTTGGTCAGGTTCCTGGAATAAAAATCCCTGGGTTCACAGGGAGAGATGGCTCAAATGGTAGGACTACTGTACTCTTTGCACTTGGGACAATGGCAAACGAAATATTATTATTTGGAGAGGCAAATGACTACATTTGATCGGACAACGGGTTCCTGTTCAATGGGGATTTTAAATTCAACCTGCCTCCAAACCCTTCCCCCCCCCCCCACACCAGCACCACCACTGGTTACTCATGTCTACACTTTTGGAATTCGTATCGTACTGCAGTGTGTAGTGTAAATATGACGTAGTGTACTATGTAAATATAATGTAAAATATTCTTATTTTACATTATATTTACATAGTGTAAAATATTCTTATTTAAATTTTAAAAATGTAAATACTGTAAATTTAGATACATACAGTACATGCACTTTTGGTTGAACATAAAAATATCTGTATATATATATATTTAAATGGAACTTGTAAAATAAATTTGTAAATGTTGTACAGACACCTATTGTGGGATTTCTTTGTTTTTTTTAATTAAAAATGATGGTCATATTGAATTTGGTGGCCATTTTGGGTTTGGTGGCCATTTTGAATTTGGCGGCCATTTTGATTGTGGCAGCCATTTTAAAATTAATAAAATACTACAGGTATAACACAATAACAGTTACAGTAAATACTGTACCCCTAATATATAATTACATTTTTCTATAAAGTAGATTTTAAAGTATATATGGCGGCCATTTTATGTAATGAGTTGATGCGAGGTGATGTGGAGGGGTGTCATATACTTGGATTATTGGTGTCAACCTTCACTAAAAATTTCATCGAAATCCATGGAAAAGTTTTGAATTACTATATTGTCAACACTTGCTTATTTACAAATTACATTATACAAGGTCACAAAAAATTGTACTACTGGAAATGCATCTCAAGAAGACGGAAATATGAAATATATAAACTGCAATAACTTTTGTTCTATTTATCCCACATCACAGTGGGAGACCCATCATTTTGTTCCAAATTTTAAGCTCTTTCATATGATAATATCCATTTTAGTTTTGAAAAATCTTCAAATTTTCATGAATCTATCTACTCATGGCCTTGTGATTCGTAAAAGTTAATAGATCCGAATGACAACGGATCCGGTACCAAACCACTACTAGCGAGCTTTCGAAATGGGTGACGCGGGGAGCTGCGACGGGGAATTCAGTCAACCATGAACGTCGTACGATGCACTTCCCATCTCAACATCAAAACTGTTTCGATTTACAGGACGACGCGCTCCCTCGTATCGCGTGATCAAGTAGGCGCCCCCAGAGAGCGTGTATTTATAAAACTCACGTTGCCATAGTCAACACAATGCCAAATCGCTTAAAGCCCATTGTCAAATCCACACAACGAATGACTTCCCCATGTATTCGCTTGCGCAGTATGGTTTCACGCTCCACTGCCCGTCGTAGAATGCTGCATCGTCCAAATCCAAAGCTGCTTATTGTATGGCCAGCCACGGTGCATTACGCAAACATTATGAAAAGGACATGTCCAGCAAAGCAGCATTACGTGCATTCGTTGCCCTGTTCTGATTGATCAGTTGTAAGGTTACTGTAGATTAGCACTCAGGAAATGTTCATCGTTGGTTACCAGAAACCCTTGTTTGCAATCTCATCATCAGACGACATAATTTAACAAACCAGGGTGTTCCCTGAACAAACTTACTTGTCTTTCCTGGCGTTTAACAGAATAAGTCCTTGTGCGTGTAACCTTTTTCTGCTTAATGATTGTGGGAAATGAATCTTTCTTGAGTTTGTCCCTATAATGCATCCCAAACTGCTTATGCATTATCCACGTCTGATTGATGCAGTCTTTATCAAAGTGCTCTTCACAAATTCTGTCATTACCTGGGCTTGTGAATTTCGGCCTGGTCAACTGAACAAATCGAATCCATTTCTGCCTAAGATTTGATTCTTTCGGAAACCTAAAGAAACTTAGATCATTGACTGTCTGCTTTTTGGTAGGCTTATTACAACAACCTCCTACTACACAATAGTTTATCTCCATTTAAATGCAATTTTAATGTTAAACTATGGAAAATAAATCAAGGAGTACATTTCATAACACCCGCTACTCGTCAATTATTGATGTACTGTACATCATGCGCATACGCTGGCGCATGGCTGCTGCTTGCTGCTCTCTCTCTCTCTCCTTGCCTCTCATAAATGAGGGCGCTGCTTAATGTTATTATTTCAAACGAATGGTGGTTGGTGGTTGGTGGTTGTGGCGGAGGTCAGCCGGGTCATCATGGACGTGGTAGGTTCGGTCCTTGACTGGGCCTAGAAATTTATTGCCAGCAACTTACAGCACTGTAATAGCATATTGTATTTAGATCAGGGATGGTTTAATCGGGGTTTATGCATAACCTTAAATCAAGTCTAACCTAAGGACCGATTAGGCCCTATCTTGGCCTGGCTAGGCGAAGTGCTGTATCATGTATGTGACTGGCCTGCTCTAGCCGCCCAAGGCCCCTTCCCTAGCCCTAGCCTAGTCTAGGTTAATTAGTGCGTACACTACTAGGCCTACTCTTGCAGATTGTGCAAGATGTAATGTTCTAGTTCGATTTCTATATTATTTATAGCACTTTATTATACCGGAGTCTTTATCAAAGCAATCGGGGTGTGGACTTGCTTGTACAGTATACAGTAACCGTTATTCTCCCCCTCAGTGAGGGTCTCTTTTAAAGCCCCATTCCCGGCAAAATTTCAGTTGTTAAGGAAAATCTGATATTTATATATGTTATAAAGATTTATAAATATAATAATACAAAATTGCTAGTTTAACTGAATTTAGACATTCCTAAAAAGTCTAAAAGACTGCAATTTAATTGTTTGTTCGTGCACAAAAAATTAATGCAGATGAATTTTTTATGTTTGATTTTGCAATAGGTCTGCGAAGAAATATAGTAGGCGCCGGAAACATTACCCTCTAACACTGCTAGGTTAGGCCTAGCCTTACCTCGATTTAGGTTCTGTTGTTATCACACAAAAACGGCCGACATGATATTTTCCGTTGCTAGTATTGACACTTGTAAAATATATTAATATTTCAATTTTCATAGAAATTATTTCAAATCTGTTAAAAAAATTTTTTTCTAAAAGAATTCTTTTTTAGTGAAATTTTGCCGGGAATGGGGCTTTAAACCTGTATCAGCTACTCTCATCTGTCCACAGCAGGTGCCGAATGGACCAGTACAGTGGGGTAACCCCCTGAGTGAGGGTCTCTTCATGTCTGAGCTACCCGGTAAAAGTTTTGTTGATTTATATTTCAAATATATATTATTACAGGTAGGTGCATTGGTATACATGTTTGAACATAGCAGAATTACATGTAAACAAAGGTCGTTATTTCTTCACACTTTTAAATACATTTTTTAAAAATTGCTTAATTTGTTACAGGAGAAAGTGCTCAGCAACTTTGATGTGGATGGCCAATCATATTATCTTCTGGCTAATCCAGTCCATAAGGGAACAGATGGAATTTTCTTGACCTTGACCAATGGAAGCAGAGCTTGGAGAGGACATAGTAAGGAATTCAAATTCAGCAATGGCATAACGATACAATACGATATGATACGATAATACTTTATTGCAATTTGATCAAATACAGTACAAATTGAAGTTGAACACTAAAAATTACTAAAAAAGAATCTACAGACAATAAAATCTCGAATACAATAAAAACATGAGGGATGATGGGGAAAAGTGGAGGGCAACCAAACGGATACAAGAACATTAAAAGGAATAAAAGACACAAAAGCAATTGGGATTAAAACAACCAGTAAAAACAAAGCATCGGGGACAGGCACACCAAAGTAAGTCACACTAAAAATTATTAAAATTATAACAATTATAATTATTAACATTAAATTCACTTTTTTCTGTTACAATAATTAAATATGTTACAAAAATGATCATCAACATCTATAAAAATTCTACTTATTATTAACATTGGATTCAATTATATAAAAATTCAAATTATTATAAACATTGGATTGGATTTGATTTATTCGGTGTAAACACCAAGGATAGCCCACGAAAGTCTAGAAGAAGACTTATTTCCAGTGGGGTCCTTCTGGTGGTGATTGGACAGTACACCGGGAGACAATCCACTACTCTTTTCCGAAGAGTGTACTGCGTTCTTTAACGTGCACATTGGCCATAAATGCACACGGGACCAACGGCTTAAACATCTCATCCGAAAGACGGTGCGCTATGTAACTTGTATTTCAGCCCTCTAGCTGAAACACAAGGAGAGGCAGCGATGGGAATTGAACCGGGGACCTAGAGATCTCCACGGTTCAGCGCACACACAGTGGCTACCACCAGATTAGCCGACTGAGCTAAGCTGCTCCCTCATTGATATCATTACTTTATTAAAAAGTCGAAACACAAAAAAAATCATCCACAACAATAATTATCATTGAAATCATTAAATATTCTAATTATTAATAACATTGACTTCATTATATTTTTTTAAAATACTCTATTTAAATATTAAAAACACACAAAAAAGAAGACAAAAAAAAAAGGCAGTAACAGTTTCAAAATTAACCAGGAAATGCTATTGGGACACAAAAAACAACCAATAAAAAAGAGAAGCGAGGAGACCGTGGAACAAACTACTACTCGGCAGGCAAAGTATTGCACAAATAAGTTCAAAGTGGGCATATTATTATTATTATTATTATTATTATTATTATTATTATTATTATTATCATTATTACTATTGTTATCATCGTTATTGTGTTCATAGTCATCATAAACCACATTAGTACCATAATCATTATTACAATTTCCATCAATAAAAATATCATTATTGCCACCAATACTATTTCTATCTTCAATATAGCTAGAGTAATTGTCATTATAAATATCATTCATCATTATAGCAATGACAATAACGTGATCAATACAACAACAGTATTCATAATAACCAACAAGGATATAAAACCACAATAATAATAATTGGATATAACAATCATAAACATTATCAGTGTCCTGAATAATTGTTAACATCATTTATATAAAAAAAAAAAATATGAGACGGAGATAATTCCCATACAAATCATTATCATAAGAGCATCTTATCGTTTACCATCCAAGAAAGAGCCCAGCATTCATAGTAAATTTTTTGGACCACTCAGTCCTAACCTTGGGGAGAGACAGATTATTATTTCTTCTTAAATTATACCCGTGGTCAGGTACTATAGACAAGAGGTGGTTTAATCTGTGATTAGCACATTTGATTTTGTTAAAAAAATTTTTACACAGAAATAGTTGTCGTTAATCAAAGTAGGGAGCCGAAGGCTCACACAGGAAGCCTCATAGCTATAGTTAGGTAAAATAATTCTAAAAGCTCTACGTTGAACTAATTCTAATTTGTCACTTTGTTGTTTAGTAAGACAAGTACCCCAAACAGGTACAGCATATTCTAGAACTGACCTGATTATACTAATAACAACGTAACATTATTTTATTTCAGTCTAATAGTATCTGTACTATTACACTAGGTATTGACTATGATCATTTGTTGAATGTATTATAATCATTTGATATGGAATATAATCAGATGCTATTGAAAATTTGATGTAGCAAAATACATACAATTTCTGATCTTGATTCATTGATCCAGCAACTAAATTCCTATACTGTATATGGTAAATCAAAACTACTGTACTAAAGAATTGCATTTTTCTTTGTGTCTCATTTTAAAATGAGATAGCAAAAGCACCTTTCTATCATCACTGACACAAACCACCATCATCATCCTCCCCACCACCCTAAGTCTTTTTGGCATACTATGTAATCACCTTTAATTAAGTTTTTATTTAACATCGTAGGAGTGTACAATTCAGTTCGTAAATGTTAATTATTTGAAAGATGTACTCCTACC
>NW_022740041.1:719664-734516 GCF_011630105.1 Anneissia japonica
ATATAAATTTTTTTCTTGTTTAAAGTTAATTATTTGAAAGATAACTGCTACTATTTCTATTGTATATGAAAAATATTGAATGGAATAAAGCATTCCCTATGGTATGCAATATTATTTTTAGCCAGCAAAGAACTTCAATAGTATTCCATTTCTTTCAGTCTCTCAAGATTATATGAAGAGTTTGTCTGAGGCCATTAACATGAGTGTGGATGATTTCACAGAACAAACAATGAATGCTATGACACAGCAGGAAATGAAACATTTTCAATACGATGTAAGATCTCTTCCAAAATATTAAAGACTTATCTCTTAAACTTTAATTACAATTGAAAATGTCTGAAGCAAAAAAAATCACGCTCAAGTAGTTAAAAATCATCTCATTTCTCTTTATTTTGTGACCCCCCTCACCTAATCATTGAGGCCCCTCACTCCACACCCCCTCCACCCCTCCCTCATTTCAAGACTGCTAGATCTGCCACTGTTCAGGAGATGGACTTGGTGATCATATTCGTGTGTTCTCAATTGGGTAAACAAACATGCATAGTGCAACAATGCTGTCATTTTTATTGATTCTTTCAGGTAAAAGATTGTGGCTTGGATAGGGTATTTTATTGGAAGAAAGTGATGGCTTCGGGAGATATAAAAGTAAGATATGCTTTTCTTTTTGGTTATTGATAAACATGTTATGTTCTATCCACAATGTTGTGTTTCCGCTGACAAATTTCTTTTATTTATCCCACATCAAAAAAATGGTTATACCATGCACAGAGCCTTAATCATGGAATATACATTGTATAGCATGTAAAGTGTAATAGCTTAGTGGTTAAGATGCTTGCCTTCTAATCCCAGGGTCCTGGGATCAATTCCTCTAAAAACAGGACTTTTTCTCACAACTAAATACAACTCCACTCCCCTAGGCCTCAATAAGAGACTTGACTTATAAAGCATCGTTGAGTCCTGTTAGTGGTGAGTGGTACTTGCTGTTGGATGTAAAGGAAAAATAAATAAGGAATATAATGTTCTAAATAAGATCATGATACATTTTTGAGAAAGTCATTATCCCCATCCCATATCATATCATTCATTATTTTATATGTGTATATAATGCAATGGAATTTATTATATGTAATACGATGTATCAAATGTCTTCATTTTTAAAGTTCCAACTTGGTTCGGTGACCCTCACGGCTGTTGATGATACTAATGCAACTACACACGAGCTGTATAAGTTTGCGATTGACCAAATAAAAACCCTGAAAGGAAACATACGAAGGCTGGATAAAGAAAATAGTCGTTTATCCAAAGAAAGAAAACAAGCATTGCAACAACTGGAACAATGTACTACAGCTAAGGAAGACCTTGAAAATGACTTGTATTCAAAAGTAGGTTTGGAATTTACTAATTGTTGTACTATTGGTATTCTGGATTAACCAAAAAGAAGTTCTAAAGACCACTGAGACTTATTACATAGCCCCCACACTTCTTTTTTTATAATGAGTATACAATTACGAAAAATATTAATAATCTTAACCTATTTAATGAAAATTACTTTTTAATGTAATTTTTAACAGCAAGTTTAGCAATTGAATCAAAAGTATTTTTGTTTCGATTTCAGTTATATTTTTAAGAAATCATGGATAACAAATGCTTTTAATCAAATCAATTTTGTATATTTCTTTTTAGTTCCAAGTGATTGTGAATGATAAGAAAGCTAAAATAAGGCAGCTTCAAGAAGAACGTAAGTCACATTTATCAAGTCATCACCATCATCCTTATCAACATCACCATTATACTTAATTACATCCTAGTTTTTTAATACTCTAACACATCCAGTTTTACATCAGTGTATCCATTTTATGTTTGTAATTTTGCGGGTAATAGCCCTTGATGGCTTTTTGAGTGTCAATAATTTAAATTGAATTGATAATGATTTTTTTTTTTTAGTTAAAAATGTTGATGGAGGAAGGAAAAGAGAGCAAGATGAAAGTAATCAAAGCACAATGAGAAATGATAGTAGCGATGAACCGGAGGATGATGACCAAGAAGAAATGGACACAGATGATGAACTCACAGTAAGATATGTACAGTACATATAATAATAAAACTAATAAATGATGAATAATCATCATCATCATCGTAGTCATGACGATCATGGTTACTGTGATGGTGGTCAATACATTCATCATTAAAATATCACAATTTATTAAGCCCTGTTCAGACAAAAACATGAGATACTGTATGCCTAAATATGGTCATGATGACATCACATCAAAGTCCACCTCACAGCATTTTCATTGAAATTCAGCCAGTGTCACATGATTCCAGCGTCTATTGTTACAATATCAAAGCATTCACACCCATATATGTACGTATTTTTGCAATGCAGTACTTTACTTTAAAAAAAATTATTTTACACTGATTTAGAATGTGAAAGTGCAGCAGAAATCAAAGAAACAGAAAGTTGAATTGACAGGGAATGATTCCCTCCTATTGGACGATGACGAGGAAGAACCCACAGCTGCTGCTGCATCATCAAAAAGGTGGGTTGGTGTTTATGACTTTTATTAATTACCTTGTATTAAACTTCCTCAAAGATGCAATTCTCTATATAAATACACTCAATACTTCGAAGTCCCACTAGCCTGCAGTCTTCCATGTTAATTAGATTATCATAGTCATCCTTGGAGTTTGATGCACTATTTGCCCTCCATCCCAGTGACAATTACAGCATCTAAACTTAAGTGGAACGAGTTTAGAACTTCAACATTCTTCTGAAGCAAGATCAGAAGGGTTAGAAATATCATGGTTTTTCCTCCTCTAAGCATTGTAAAGGCCTATCTTGTCATGTAATTGTTTTGTTGAATAGTGTATTATGATATACAAAATGTGTTGATATGGTAAAATTTACTCCAAATTAAGTGCTGCTTTGCTTTACTTCAAATAGAATGTGCACAGCATTTACTCAACAGAGGGACTTTTTTTTTTATCATTCACAGAGTATAATTCCAAAGTGCCATAATTTAATCAGTTACTATATTTACGTTCACCTTACCTCTTCTTTATTTGTACATTGCGCTTAGAGATCTTGTTTATTAGCACCTTCTAAATCGACCTATTATTATAATCACATTCAAATGACACTTAAGAACACTCATTCAGAATAATTAGTATGTATTCCTAATTGTATCAAAGTTGTCCTCTGTTGATAGTAATTATTGTAATTTTTATTTTATTTTTCTTTCTCAAGTGTAGTTTACAAAGTTCAAAGTTCACATGCGTACCTATAATTTACAAGCCGAGGCTTACGATAGGTGTCACCATTTGCTATTTTGTACCGTAGGTTAACTCAAAGCAAGTGAAATGAATTAATGAGGCATGTCATGGCAAAATGGTTAAGTTGTTGCACAGTCCAGTATTGAGTAAATGAGCTATAAAATATGGGAGCTCAAAAATTGCCTCAAAATCCAAATTTGTTTTTCACTATAGATCAAAAGTATAATATCTTATCAAACATGTCCCAAAGTATTAGTTCTGGAAGTGGTCAACAAATTGTTTATTTAACGTTATTTTGATAGTTCATTCTATTAAACAATGTATGCACAATAACTTGGAAAGGCAATTATACTCAAAATCATATTTATCTTGACTCTAAGAGTACTGTACTTTCACTTTCCAATAACTTAGGCTTGAAATGTCCAATTTGAATGAATGACCCCTCATTTTAAAAATCACATACTCAGGTTTTTCTTTTTGCTACAACTTAGCCATTTTGCGACAACATGCCTCAAATGATTGAATGATTATCATTATGTTTTGACAATATTTACAAGAACTGTTTTGTTTATTACCGTTCATATTTATTTACAGAAGAATACGTAAAACTGCACCAAAAAAACAATCGGAATCCTCTGTAATATTACCAACAAAAACTGCAAAGCAGACACCAACTAGGTTGGTATTAGTACTGTATTTTTAAAAATTAGGCCCAAAAAATGGGGTGTGTTATCCAAACAAACTAACAGCTGGAAATCAGGGTCAGTAAGTTGTGGTTGGGAACGGTTTGGTTTCCCAAACTCAGGGTTGGGATTTTAATCCTTCGCTGTGTATTTTGCTTTCACCAGAAAGTTAAATCACTGTTTTTTTATTATTTCAAATAAAAATATCTTAATTTATAGTTGTTTTTTTAAAATTATTATTTGAAAGTGCAAATATTTATTAAAAATTATTTGTATTTAAATTGGAAGTTGCTGTATTCTCTAAAAATTATATTAAAAAAAAACACTGTTTACTATATTAATTAGTATTTTTTTATATAACAGGACTCCATCTACTTCCAAGAATGTACCACATATGAGGAGGACAGGAAGTTCAAGATCAAACCAGTCTGATCAAGATCCAGATGATTTATTTAACGAGTTGTAAATCCTAAAAATTTAAATCCTGAACCATTACTGAGCTGCTCCCACAACTCTTGAAACAGTCAGTGGTTATTGGTACATTCTTCAAGAACACTTTTGGGTATTTTTTTCTGATATATCTGCATTTTATATGTACACGTGACAGTTTACATGTATACATGTGCACTTACATAATATGGTAAGGTTTATGTTGTCAGGGATTAGCAGTCTTGTGCCATCAGTTCTGCCCATTTGAACCATCTCTTAAAAACAAAGTGCCAAAATGTCATTTAGTCATTCGATCTGCTTTCCAAAATTGTGATTGAATTGGCAAACTGCACATTGATTCTGACAGAACTCATAAACATGTTTAAAAACATGTTTACAAGTCAGATCACTGAGTAATGTCACCAATTTAAATTTTAACACCTACGTTAGCACAAGTGACATGTAGGTACCTGAGTAAGTTGACCTGCCAATTCGTACTGTCTCTACATGATTTCTATGACACGAAGTTACAAAGGTGTATAAAACATGTAACAAAATCTCATGTATCTGTCATAAATTTTTTAATTTGTAAAGAAAAAAGCTAAAACAAAAACTTTTTTTAAGTATTTTTGTTTTTCCGCCCCAATTTTTTTCAGTGAGTTAGGGGTGAGTGGAGGAGGGCAAACAAACAATTTTTCTTTTGGCCTTATGTTATTTGTGCATACATTGTTTAATAAACTACCAAAATAATGTTAAATGAACAATATGTTGAATATTAAATGAAGGATATGTTGAACATTTCCAGAACAAACTTTGATCTATAGTGGAAAAAAAAAAATTTTAGGTCATTTTTTGAGCTCCCATTATGTTATAGCTCATTTACTGGCCTGTGCAAAAACTTTACCATTTTGCCACGACATGCCTCAAATGTGACTTGTCATAGATCATAGTACAAGAAATTTCTTTTTACCAAACCTTTGCTGACTGTGTTGATGTTCATTTCACAAATGGAATGAGCATTAAAACTGTCAGCAAAGGTCAGTTCAAGTTATTTGGTTTAGTATATATAGAAATTTCTCATATATCTACAAACCATATAAATATCTATAACTATGTCATAGATACGATTTATGCAAAATGTAATTTCATAACATTTTGTTATTTAACACAGTACTCAATTTTTAAACAGTGTTGTAAGTGTTTTGTATATGTATTGGTTGATAACTTTAAAAATAAACCAGTGTATGATGGACATAAAGGAATTCGCACTCGTTTTAATATCTATATAGTACATGTTTAATGTTATCACATTTATTACAACACAACGTGAATATGTACATGCTTTGCTATTAAATTTTTATTCTAATGTATTATACAATTAACCACATTCAAGCAGTGGCGTATCCAGGATTTTGAAAGGGAATGCTGAATAGAAATATTACATCCACTGAACTTCACGCAAGGCGCAAAGCTAGGATGGAGCATGTCGATGCCTATGACTTAAATTGGCTGTCAATGTTAATGTAACTTGCTTTGCCTTTATTTCCATTGAACTCGGATTCAGGTACTGTGAGCACCTCCCCATCCCCTCCTCCTGGTTACGTGACTGCTGAAGTGAGTTTTAGAATGTTAAACATGACGAATATAGATGGTCATAGATTACAGACAAATCTTGGTAAAGGAATGCATCAATAGTGGTGGTTCCTCCTGGAGAAAGAAACATTGGCAGTCTGAACCAGGAAAATAATAGCAGTGATGTTACAAGGGCAGGGATAAATATTATGGCATGAGGGACTTGGTGTAATAAGACCTTGTTTGCATTAGAGATTTTGGCAACCTCCACCCCGTATCACAGATCCAAACATGGAAAAGGGGAAAAAAGGACGAACAACACTAAAACCGAATGATTCTAACCAAAATTTAAATTGAAAATAATTTTAATTCATCAATAGAACAATTTCTATCTAAGGTAATGGGATATCAAAAATAAGTGGGCGTGGTCGGGTTTCGTAATGGTAAACTGAATGAAGATATGTGGGAGAAAAAACCTAAGGAAAAAAAACGGTTAGGCGGAAAAATAAACTTTTATGTCGCAATCGGACATTGACAAATCCAGAATCTGGACAGTTTGGACCTTAATGTCTGTTTCAAAAATATTTGTCAGATCAGTAAAAGTGCTTCTCAGAATCTTATCAACGATTTTGGAAGAATGTTACATCATGATAAAAAGCCTGTATCATGAATATCTTTTCTATAAAGTTTTCGAATTCACAAATGCTGGAATTTTGGAATTGTGTATCGTTTAAATGGTCTGGAAATGTAATCTATTTCTTTATTGATGGAATGTTTAAATTATCATATTTCAGCACAGTCAAAAGTGGAAGAGTTTTCAAAAGGAGCCTAAGTAGGTCTATATCGAAATACGCAAATGTACGTCAAGAATTAGTCTCATTGCGCACATTGTCAATAGAACAGAAAACGCCAAAATGTGTATGAAACAGAAGTTACATTGTTAAATTAAGTGTTGTCAAATTCGTAATACTGTTACACTAGCCCTTGTTCCATATAATGTGCTACATCATTTGTTGAGACACACAGTGTTCAGTTTCAGCAAAATACTCGGTATCCTAGCTCATTTAAAAACACTGAATAAACATATTCACATTTGGTCATTCTTGCTAAATTGTGTTGAATGTATGAAACAGAAATTACATTCCTAAATTAAGTGCTGTAAAATTGATAATACTGTTACTCTTCAGTAGCCCTTGTTCCATATAGTTTGCTACTCATTTGTACACACACAGTGTTCAGGTTCAGCAAACTACTGGTAACATAGCTCATTTAAAAACACTGAATGAACATACTGTATTATTGTCACTTAGTCATTCAGTCCCAACTGTCTTAAATGAACAAAATACATCCTTAAAATTTACCACGCCATCTACAATATTGAACCCTTTTCTAATATTTTACAGCTTTAACTTAAGCGTTTTCTGTCTCTATAAATTGTGGGACGTTTATTGCACTATCCCCTATTATTTCATTAGATATACAAAGTATTCGCCAATCAGGAAAAAAAAATGCATGAGCAAGAATTTGTTCACGGTAATAAATACATTTACAGTACTGTGTCATCTTTAAAAAGGACACAGCGTAAACGAAGGATGAATTTTAAATTATCAAGCATACGACGATCAAGGCTTCAGAAGTATTGTTAAGCTATAGTCTTTTTTTTACTTTTTTTTTGTTCATTTTAAAGTTACTGGTACAATCTTATTTCATTTATTGATTATATTTCGACAGCATATTGTGAGAGTGGTCCTCCAGCCAAAGCTGATCAATTGGGACCCTCAGAACACGTATACATGCAAAAGTTTGCATGACCATCAATAGCGAAACGGCAATGCATTATACAGTCTTCCTATCTCGAGACCATGTCCACATTCATGTATGTATGCGTCTGTTCCACGTGCAATAATCAATTAAAGTCTCTGTCATGAGCGTTCACTACACATATTCATCAGATATCTACGTGTTTCTGACATGAATGCAAAAACTACATAAGTTATGAGAACCTATTAAGTTGCCCTATAAAATACGCCTACAAGTCTCAATCGTCGTTCAATAGTTTCACAAAATCTTAATTCATTGCTGTAGTTCTATCGAAGTTGACGTTCGATTCAAATTTCTACCTTAAGAAAATTTGTAGAACGCACTAATGTCGGAAGACGGTAGGCGCTTTGTTTGATGTTGATGATAATGACGATGAAAATTACGATAATGATGAGGATGATAATGCTGACCGTATTGATGGTGGTGATGATGACGACAGTGATGAGATACGACGAAATGGTGGTGGTGTTGTCGATGACGATAATGATTATGATCATATGGTGGCATCGATGATGACTGATACCGTACGAAACCAACATGTTTCACAAACAGTAGGCTTATGTGAACATTGACATGATATTCATTATATGTCTACTGTCGAGTGATTTTCTCCAATACTGTTGGTTCGTCTACTCAAAAACAAAGTTTACTGGCGTAGCTCATTTCAGTTTCGACAACATTTTGATTTCTTCATGTATGGCAGTTCCTGATTAAGGTCGACAAGTGACGTATACACTCGACTGACATTGTCATCTTCCCTTATCTGTATTTCTCTGAAAAAAAAATTATCGATCATATTAAAATTAATTGTACTCAGCCATTCATACTACGTCATGCAGGCAAATTTAATCTACTTAAGGGCATGCTAGCCATGTTCTTGACAGCACAATATACGATGTATCATTATTCTTGCTACTTGTAGGCTACATATGTTCAAGTCTGTTCATGTTTTTTTAATGGTATTTTCTAAATGTGAACGTCTTTGAAGTACCGTAAATGATCTGCCTTTACCTTGCAAGTTTCCCGAAGGCTTCAAATATGTTGTTGCCCGTCTTTGCACTCGCTTCGATAAAGAAGGCATCATTTTCCTGCAATCATGTAAATAGTAACAGTTTAGGCATAATGAGCTTCTTTTCGAGATGAGTTTCGCTGAAAAAATATTCTATTCATCAATATTACCTGCATTAATCGATTCGAAAGGTAGGAGAATAACTCGCAGCGTCATTATGCTGAATTGCACAAGACTTAAAAACTGCATAAAAGAGCTGATTTTCAGCAATTTGCACCATTTGTCAAATATCGGTCTGATTTTTTTAGACAAAACAAGTTCAAGTTGTTATTCATTCAGCAATGAATGCGAGAATTGCAATGAATTACTCAATGCTTCCAAAAAATGGGTCCAAATTATGCATTTTATGCATAAAATGAGTCCACCTTTTGAATAATGCGTCCAGATTTCTCATATTTTGCCTAAAATGGGTAAACATAAGAAAATGGGTCATGATTTCATATTTTTGCTTAAAATGAATCCACCCTGATATTGTCTCACACTGTTTAAAAATCCTGGCTACAGCATTAGTGATAAGGCATCACTGTTCTTCATTCTGTCTCGTCTCAGTATCGCAAACTAAATAGCTAAGGACACGATGGAGGTTACAGGTCAAATGGTGACAAAAAGTGTCAATCCGAAATAACATTTTTTATTTAGAATAATAGGTTTTCTATGTACATAATGTTACTGACAATCCCCTGTTTATATTATTGATAATCCTTTAATCGTATTTTAATAATATTTACGTAGGTGCTAGATTTTAGTTTTTACTAATGTCTAATTACTGCTTAATTAATAATAATAATAATAATAATAATAATAATAATAATAATAATGATAATAATAATAATAATAATAATAATAATAATAATAATAATAATAATAATAATAATAATAATAATAATGTGCCATTTATGTTTCATTAATGCCAAT
This sequence comes from Anneissia japonica, assembly GCF_011630105.1. NCBI lineage: Eukaryota > Metazoa > Echinodermata > Crinoidea > Comatulida > Comatulidae > Anneissia > Anneissia japonica. The sequence goes on from NW_022740041.1 coordinate 729,427, forward strand.
CTTAATTTTAATAACGCCTTTTCGTATTACATTTTCTGTAAATTTCAATTTTATTTTGTTATCTGATAAGAAAATTGAAAAAACTGCGATAACGCTTGGCTATTTAGATGCGAAGCAAGGGCTGACCATGATTACGAAGTTGGAATACATCACACTTTTATTACTAAAAAACAATTAAAATATTAATTAGGCTTAATTATTATTGAGAAAATGCAGTACCTACTGTAAGGGAAGAAGGATCAAACTGGTAGCAAGTATGGTCAGTCTAGATTTCATTATGCCTACCATTTGGAGAAGCGTCTACAACCACATTAAAAGTGTCTATCATACCAATGTATGTATGACAGTAACGTCTATCTCATCTTTTCTTATCTTAATAAAAAAATATATATATATATATATATATATATATATATATATACTGTATATATATATATATGAGTCGACTCACCTCAGCTAGTTTAATGGCTGCCTCAGTATCAACGTCTCGGTATTTGGGTGCTAAATCATCTTTATTGCCGACTATCATAAGTATTGCGTTCTCGTCAACATCCTAAGTAATTATGATAAACGCATAGTAATGAATGTTATTCAAGAATAGTCTATCTGGTACAGTTGATAATAATTCTTGAAATAGATACGTCATTAATACCAATGGCTGCAGGATTTCTTTGATATATGATGAAAGACCATTGCATCACAAATTTAATTGATGACGTTCATATTCATTGGAATGAGGATTATAGAAAACAAGAGTACTGTCTGTTAAGAACAAACAATTCGGTTAATTTCTGGACGGTCTGGATAATTGTATTCATTTAACATAGATGGTGTATGTACCACAAATTCCCTTCAGAACATAACTAAAATATGTCTGATATAACCACCGTAGATTACATCCAACAGCAAATAAAAAATTCGCCATTTATTGGTTGGAAAGCAAACAACAAACGGATACATAAATATTCTAAAAATATAGAATACAAATACAATAATACTATTATTATATATTTAATTAATACTTTAATTAATATTATTAATTACAATAATAATAATAATATTATTGTTATTATTATTATTATTATTATTAATTGATTTGATTTGATTTGACTTATTTGATATTAACTTAACAACAACTCAAAAACCGGATAACCAGAATACAAAGAACAAAATTCAGAATGCAAAGCCACCTTTGTTGATATCTGGGAATAACCTTTAAAATTCCAACACGGGATTTATTTCTAGAGGGGTTATATTATTATTATTATAAACAATTAAGTATTATGTAAAATATTTCGAACAATGTTACAGAACATTTATAATTTGGCTTTCAGCAGTTGTAAGTTTCCTAGTCTATTTAAGCATTCTAGAGTTCAACCAATTTTCAAAAAAGGATCGAGAGAAAATCCTGGAACTACCACCAAATTTCAGTTCTCGCTGTACTTAATAAAATTATTGAAAAACTTATTTTGTACCAGATTAACTGCCTTCTTAGAGAAATTTACTTATTTTAGTCCCATCAGTATGGTTTAAGTGAGCGTTATAGTACAAAGTTATCTTTGATTAATTTAGTTCATACATTATTTTCTGACATTAATACAGGGTAATTGGTATTCTAAATTATTCCATTATAGTGTTCGCGGAGAAACCTAATTTGATTGATATCTTAAATATAACCCACAATGTTTGCTCCAACAATATTTTCTCGAATCCCAGTATCACTATATTATTAGTGGTTGAACATTGTATTACTTTATCTATGAAAATAATCACATTCTTATTTTTTAATGTTCGTTTCTTTAGAGTATCAGTTGTGTCTTCAACAAATTGATCGATAATGATAAACATGTTTACAGTAGAGAACGATTTTTCATTCCGCCTAATCGGTTAGCCGTCCTTAGGGTTATTTTAAACCTATTGGGACTGTGACGTGATACCAGTGCTAAGTAATGCTCTAATAGGCATTAGTCTGAACTATGCGAGAGTGTACAGTGATACTGAAATTAAACATTTATTTTTATCCTAACAAATGCTGGAAAGACGTATACACTATATATTCTAATTCCAGCTGTTTTTTTTTTTATTAAAAAAAAAAACATAGAAAAAGGATCTTTCTTTCAAGAGAAGCTACTGAGCATTTTTCTTCTTCACTGAACACTTTTATCTAATAAATTACATTTCTGAAGGACCTGTGGCGGATCCAGGGATATTAAAAGTGGCGATTACTAAGTGTAATACCGTTTTAATTAAAAGACTGAAACTTCTCCGAAGCTTCCAGGGCCCTGGGCACAATGAATAAGGGACCACCCCAAAACCTTCTCTCACCACTCATGACCAATTTTAGACCTTAAGTCCTTGATTGCCACTCTCACCACCCCAGCAAAAAATATGGATCCGCCACTGACAGTATCAATAAACAACATGTTTATTGTTAAAATATAATTCAGGTAAAACATTGTTATCAGATATATACATTAATAGATAAAGATATCAAATGTATAGGCGCCTGGTTTCAGATATGTTATAGGCCTAATTAATATTTAATTTAGAGTGTGAATGATGTATAATGACTTTGATGTATAAAATAGAATACATGACTTCTCTTGGGCCAGCAATCTAAACATAAAATGGTTAACTTTATTTTACTTCAATTAGCTAAACTGTTCAATCTCCTTAGTGATCTAATTTGTCCTCAGATTTGGGATTAACTAACGCTAACTAAAAGACAAGGGCGCCGCAAGCGTCGTCGTGGATAGATACGTGTGCCCTCTATAAATAGCCGACTTACCCGTATATGTGCAATCCATCCTTTAACATTCATGAATGACTTTATACAAGCAATGTCATAAAGGAGTAACACGCCGTCTGCTTTACGGAAGTAAGCATGAGGTATACTGCGAAATCTAAAGAATAGGCAAAGATCAAGATATTCTGTGGTTAAAAAGTACTGAATTGTATGTAAAACGATCAAAAGTTATTATATTTATTTTCTTTCTCAAATTCTGTGATTGAAGAAACCTACGTCTGAACAGTCAGGAATGCGTAAACATCTTAACATACGCGCTATCATAATCAATGGATGTCGCACACGGCCGGATGCCCATTTTCTAATAACCTTAAATAACTTCGTTTGAGTCGAGACATATAGACTAAGAAATTAATTTTTTTTTAAATATGGTATTAAAAATAATCTGATGATATATGCGCGTGTTTATTTGTCTTCCTTGCGACTAGCCATGCGAAGTTGAAACTATGAATTAATAAGCCACAGCATCATTAACTTTTTATAACATATGAAACCTTATATAAATTTTTAAAATACGGTATTTAAAAATTCAGACAATATATACCGTACGTCGTGTGTTTACTTGTCTTAGCCGATAGCGACTAGATATGTGAAGTTGAGAATGCATTAGTAAGCCAGCTTCATTGACTTTTTGAAATATTCACCATTAATAGCACCTTATAAAATATCGTTTGCAGAGAGTTCTTTAATCCCTGAATATTAAATATTGTCTCCCTGGATGCACCAGTTAACATACGATAAGTTCAGCGTGTCTGATTGAATTCCATATCTAATAAAGACCACAAAGTAGTAAAATGCTGTATACTACTAACGTCGAATCGACAGGCCTAGTTAAATGTAGTTCACCTCTTCAGTAATGATAATTGTACGTAAATAATTAATAAATCGACATTTACACTCTAAAACTATTGCCTTTAACTTTATGTTTTATACACAAAAATAAATATTAAATTTGACAGCTCATAAAGTATAATTCATGTCCACATAATTATATAAATATAACATAATGATATATATATATACATATACATATATATATATATATATATATATATATATAACGTAATGATGTGTTTTTTGTGAAACAGTGCTCAATCCCACTGAAAAATCTATCTCTTATACACATCTAGATGTGTATAAGAGACAGATTATGCACTTGTCAATTGTAGTCCAAACTTCCATGGAAACTGCTAAGTGATACGCACGCGTAGTGCTTCCATCAAGGAACCTCATCTCCTTGGCCTAGCTCTCACGTTGCTTCTCCGATTCAGACCTACTGTAGGCTAAACCTTCAAGTAGGTTTTATCCTCCAATCATTTATTAGCGAGGCATTTTCCCAGGACTACGGCGGTGTGGCGGGGACTTAGCCGGGGATGTACATTAAAACGATGCTCCGCATTGCTAGGAGGTGGCCGGGACTCTCACATGCATGTAACCATTTTGGAAATTACATCCCCTGCTAAGTCCCCGCAAGGCCCAAAATGAGGATAAAAATAGGCCAGCAAAAACTTGCCAACTTTCAATCCTCCGTGTTTTTACAAATACTCAAGTTTATGAAGTCATTAACACATTGTACCCTTACAAATCTACAACAACTTTGCTACTATTAGATAGTAAAGAGGCCCACATTTGGCAAAGAGTAGAAAGAGGAGTCGCATGTGGATTATATATTATTGCCTATTAATATTTTACAAAAAATTTGTTTTACGATTGGCAAATTTTCCTCGGGTACAACGTACATAAATGTAGTTTCCGGTACGATCTGTCTCAGTGGAAACCATGCCTCAGATTGCAGTGTAAAATACGGTGGATGCTGAAGCATGGAAAATCTACTATAGGTTGCCAAAAAACCTGTGCCAATTCTTGTTCGTCAATATTCTCAAAAATTGTGGAATGCCAACTTGAAATTTTGTAGGCTGCATTATATGCCAGACAATATTACTATCATTAATTATTACAACGCTTACATTTCAATAATTCACATTTATCTGAATTGTTTACAATCCAGGCCATGTCAAAATTGTCCAGAAGTAAAGATACTGTAGCACATAGAAGAACTTTACTATTTTTTTTTATTTCGCTTTATCAAAGGATTTCATCCATGCTTTATCATTCATTGAAACTGATGCATGAATAACTTTCATTATTTACTAGGAATAATGTGCATTGTTTATTATGTTCCACTTGAAGGGCTTTAGCAACTTGTCAACGCAGATTGAAGTCAAGGTTCAATATGTTCAAACAAGAATGTAAAATGACAGCGCAAAAAAAAGCTTCTACATAT
>NW_022740041.1:736443-740745 GCF_011630105.1 Anneissia japonica
AAATGTATATCATTTCTATGGAAAGAAAATATCGCACCTGTAGTTGTTGATCACATTCACAGTCACTGAAACTGCTAACTCTGCTCATTTGCATAACTCCAACTTTTTTTGGTTCTGACTTCTTATGGTAATTGTCTTCAACTAAACTTTCGTACTTTTCCCTAAAATGAAAGTAGGCAATTTCAATAATTACAACTATAGCTATAGTTTATATAATTAATTATTTTTACGTTTAATTGAATTATCATAATGTGAATAATCAAATACAATAAAATATCATAAAACCTATTTACCTCAATTTTTCAAGTTGTAACTCCAAATGCTGTCTGTCTCTGAGTTTGTTTTCATGTTCTATCACCACTTCCTCATACTCCCTAAGTAATGAGAATAAGAATAATAGTAAGATTGCAACCATCAGTAAAACGAATGAGAATTGAGCTTCAGATGGATGGATGGATGGATTTATATTTTCCGTGTAAACACCAAGGATAACCCAAGAAAATTTGACGACTTATTTTCAACGGGGTCGACTCCTTCTGGTGGTGAATTGCAGTACACCGGGAGACAATCTCCTACTCTTTTCCGAAGAGTGTACTGCGTTCTTTTAAGCCGGGCACTCTGCTCCCTGTGAGTGCTAGAGACCAGGGAACAGTGAAATTGTTCCCTGGCTAGACGACGTGATCCGTTTACTGATTGTCGGTGCAAGTCTGAAAGGATAGTCATTAAAAACGATCCGTTGCGCACGTGTCGTCGCGTTGCCTTCTTCATAGCATCGCGTCGGCCGACGACCCCGGGGCCCGGGTCTACTGGGGGGAATGGACCAAGATGAAAAATTTTCGGGGTAAAAACAAAATCTCCATAGGGCCCGCGCCCAAGCCAGGATGAACACTTTTGTTGTCAGAACAAACTATACATTATGGTTTTATGGCGTCTTTGCAAAAAAATAATCACATGGAATCATATTCATGTATGTGGGTTTGAACAAATAGGGTCTTAGGAGGAGACTTAATTTGGGGAGCGGCCGAGTGGAGGTCCCAAGTGAAGGGGGGGGGGCATGTGAGGTGTTGCCCTGGAGCGCTTACTGGTTCTCATGTGAGGTGTTGCCACGGGGCCATTACTGGCTCTCGACGCCACTGCCCCGGCTTAACGTGCACATGGACCAACCAACACGGACAGCTTAAACGTCTCATCCGAAAGACGCTGCGCTATCGTAACTGCATTTCAGCCCTTAGAAAGCAGCAATGGGAATTGAACTGGGGACCAAATGATCTCCACGGTTCAGCGCACACACTGTGGCTATCACCGGTTTAGCTGAGCTAAGCTTCTGCTTATAACGCCTTTATTTTATTCATTACAGTTTTCTGTATAAGTTGGTATACTTAGTCTTTCTTTACAGTTAAAATACATGATAAAATGCATGATAAAACATATATGTAGATGTGCATTAGAGCATCAACCCTCTTTTGTTCATCATGTATATAAGGACGTATTTTTATCCTAATTGTGACATGGAGAAAAGTTTCTTCCCTCCATGATTGTACATTCACCTGATGAAAACCACTGTGTGTTCGAAACCTCGTGTGTCAAACTTTGTTAGTCCGTAAAGTGCCGTTTATCTTTAACTTACTATTTGCACGTACAATATTTCAAAACTGACTAAATAAAACAAAACGGATAGCTCATATAATTCTAGAATAATTGCTCTGGCAAAACTACCTATAGGTAGGTATTGTAAGTAAATTGTATATTTGTGTTCTTTTGTATGTGTGCCTACAATATATTGATAGTTCGGTCAGTGTCATTATTTTTCTAAATAGAATAGAGTAGATAGAGACAATATGTAGCCCAAAGCAACATTCAAGCCTATTCTATGTTACCTTGCTGAGAGCATTGGCTTTGAGTTTTAACGTATATTATGACATACGGAGTGATTGATTAAGCGAGTTGATAGCAATTATATATAGTATCGGTGTATTTGAGTCAGAATTGCAAATACTGAGAGGTTTAGTCTCTGTAATTAGTACAATGGGTTTCCTACTAAAAATACCGTAAAACCTCGAATTGAAGCACAATGTGCTTAATATCGAGAAGCCCATCTAGAATTGAAGCCCACCTCTTCAGTTTGCAAATTTAGCCTCGAGAAGAAGCCTATGGGCTTATTTTCAAGATAGCATAGGCTTCTTTTCGAGATAGTACAGTACATAAACTCTACATCAATTTCAAAGAAACAAAATAATTAAAAATGCTTGGTTTATACAGTAGTTTAGGTGATTTAATGCCGGTTAATACACTTCATGATACAGATTGATGTTACAGTGGCCCTATTTATTGTTTTATAGTACTAATTTCCAATATGTACAGCATTCATTTTGAAAAGAAGACCCCCCCCCCCAACATCTATACTTTGCAAAAGTGGTCTCGAAAAGAAGCCCATCCAAAGTTTGCAAGTAAAAAAAAAAAAAAAAGCCCAGGATTTCAATTCGAGATTTTACGTTATTACTGATGTCGACATACTGCATGCAATGTAGTTCAAATTTACGGTAAGCTGTAATCATAGGGTTTTAATATCTCGATGGTTTAATTGATGTTTTCTATACAATGCTTTCCATTCAGCATATCAATATGAAATCAATTCGTCCCACAATGGCCTATCTTAATTCGGCTATGTTTCTAAATTGTGCATTCGTATTTTCGTTTAAATTGACAATACCTTTGAAAATATTCTCGCTCTCGCTCGGTTTCGTCTTGTAGTTGAAGGCACAGTTGTTGCGTTTCATTTAGCCCTGCTAACGATTGATCTAACCTTGTTTTGAGTGCACTGTTTTCCTTTAAAAAAAATCATATAACTCATTATATATACGGTACTATATATAAACTCCGAATAAGCTTATATAAATTCAATTCGCAGTTTAAGCCATAATGATGTTAAATGAGGCTGAAAACACCTAAACTTACTTTTATCAGGAACTCATTTTGTGTGACAATATTACTCTCGTGTCGACTCAGTTCAAACACCATCTGCTCAAGTTGATTATTTTGTTGCGAAACTTCTTTTTCTCTTTTATTCAGTTCTCGAAGAGAGACTTCGAGCTATGACAAACAAAACGATCAGTGTCCATAAAATTCAAGAATGCATATTTAACATAGAATTAGCATAATATACCTTATCATTGGGGCTACTATTATTCAAGGTTGTTTGTGATGAAGAATAACCTTTAATGTTATCGATGATAAATTGTAACAAAAATAAATTTCTTGACAAATCACCATCAATCTAGACTAGGCCTATTGCTAATTATTGTATTGACAATTATAACCACAGTATGCACACTACATATAATACAGGAACATTTCAAACCACAAATTCAGGATACATAATGTATTGTTTTTTGTACAATGAAAGCCGACTATAAATAACGTCGAATAAATCAAAATCAGAATGCTACTTATTTACTTCTTTTTTGCGAGTAACAAGATCATGCATTTCTTGCTGTCGCATTTCCAGTTGCCTATCAAGCTCTAATTGCATTTCTTCTTCGTATTTTCGTCGAAGTAGTTCTCGCTCCGTCATCAATAGATGGTCCATTTCCTCATACAATTTTCGCATCTCATCCGTATGTACACCATTTTTGCTGTAATAAATCAACGATATGTTAATTAGCTTCTCATGAACTACCGTAACTACTGACGTCATAATTAATTTCAAGCCGGCGCTCTTCTTAATACTTCTTGAAATTTAAACATCCTTATGTCGTTATTTTGTGATAGCTTATTATGCAACGTGTAGGCTCATTTGCATATACGTACTCATTGCCAATTATAACGCATTTATCTTTTATACTTTTACGCACGACTAATGCGTCAGCGCACGGGAGCAGCTTTAAAACTTTAATCACAGCATTATAAAAGGCCATCGTTGGCATACTCATATCGATAGTAAAAACAAAATTTTAATTCATCACTTTGGGCGCTTGATATTGCATTATCCCATATGATTATCCAGAGGGTTAGAATTAATGGATTCTCTGTTTGTAGTAATGAACCATACGGAAGTTTCATTATTATGCTCATAATTCTTCGGAGACTGGTTTGGAAAATAGTAATTATCGATTCAAAGCCTAGGCTGATCATACTCAATGTCGCATACTCATGAGTGAGTTAGATATTGGCGTTAACCTGCTTCACGTATGTTCACAGATTGACGTCACAATAAATAGAAAATAATTATGTCTCATTATATACATATACACTGTCTCTTATACACATCTAGATGTGTATAAGAGACAGCCTTGTTTTGAGTGC
>NW_022740041.1:740754-755200 GCF_011630105.1 Anneissia japonica
ATATATATATGCGTACATTAAAAGAGAATAAGTTAAGCTTGTCATATGATAACTTATAACCTTTAGCCTAACCGGACTGGGACTTTCTGTATTGAAAGGGGTATAACATGGCGAAGGAAGAAACATTTTTAGTAACGAAATACAAGGTCATAAGATATGTAGTCATAATCGGTATGATCCATGAGATATTATTGACATACTTTTTTCAAGCTGATTATTTGTGACGTGTACGCACCTTTTAACGACGTCATCACACTTATCATTCATCTTCTCAATTTCTCTTACTGATTTCCGAAGAAAGTTTTGAAAGATCTCCATTAGCTCTGGCTCATCATTTCTTAACTTCTGCCAAAGGATGTACAGTTCATCTTGCCTGTTAAGAAATTTAAAGAAAAACGAAATAATAATTATTAAAAACACATTTAGGCCTAATTAACATGTTGACATTATGGGAGTAACATCAGTTATTGATATGATTTATAGTATAAATTTTCATTTTCAAACTGTTCAAGCTAGGAAGTACGTGGTATGCTTTCTTAGTTCCCGCTCCGTATCCACCACCATTAATTAAGCTCATTACTTTGTTGAGGAAAAAAAAATCACCAGATTTGGTAAGGGATCCAGAAACGAGGTACCTACAAAAGGGCGACATCAAAGATTGCAAAGATATGGGATGGAGTTTTACTGGACATGAGAGAGCACAGACATGTTTACATTGGAAGAAACGTAGACATAGGTCTAGTTGGCACGATTGCTGATAAAGCCAGAAATATGGCATAGATTTGGATCTTTTCAGATACATGAAGTCTGTAAAGACTGTCACGGAAAAGGACAGATGTACACGGAGAATTCTGGGGGTGACACTTCATAGACCCACTTATTTTATATCCATATATCTCCCCCGTGGAATGAGACTAAAACTGCAACATTCATTAGTTTTCGGTACATATGCATCTTGGCATCTGGAAAACTATATTCTTACTATACGTTAAAAAATAAAAAAAATTATTCAGTGTTGGTAGGTACCTCAGTACAAAACACAACTAATGTTCCTGCACTTCAATGCTTGAGCAAATAAGGTAAGATAATAAATATTGATTAGTTTGTTATAGGTTGCATCACACTCACAACATGCAAATTAAATTTGCTGTTTTTGGCTCTAATGCTAGACATCAGTTTGAACAATAGCAGATAGAAAAGCAATTAAAATAGTGCATTGTATTCTTTAAGTTTTGCTTGCAAAGTCAGTAGGCCTATGCTACACAGAGTGAGGCTACGCGCAACATCACGTGATGGAAAACAGTATGGTTACATTTTCAACAGGCATATACTGCATATATTATTTTGTCTAATCAAATTGATCTCTTGTCACAACTGCTTGTTAATGATTCTAAATCTAGGGTATTTTATCTTAATTGCGAAGCAAAAAATAATATGTTGTATAGAAGTACTCTCATTGACAGAATCAAGGGTAATATCGATAGAAATGTATCCTTTGTTTCTGTTACATTCAATAAGGTATACAAGAAACGTTTAAAGGCTGATATAAAGAGTCACAATTGCGTAAACCATGGAATCTGTGACAGTGTAAAGAATCGCTTATACAATAACGATATTCATACAATCATTAACTTAACAAGACCATTTTAAATTTCCGTACCTTTGGTTGTTGTATAATGGATGCGAATTTCTTCTGATTAATTTTGTATTATGAAGTTTTATTGTATTTTATATATTTTTACCTTCCCCAGCCTTGGGGTATTTGTTGAATAAATTTAATAAATTGAATTGAATTAAAATAATTATTATAAATCTATAGGCCTCGAATGCTTTTTTCTAATTGGTATGATTATGTTTGATATACTGCATGCATACAACAGCATGGACTATCTTTAATCTCTTAGTGAATTGTAAGCAATTCTTTAATATTTACATTCCGATTGACGCAGACTCATATTTATGACGAAGATATTTATGGTTCCATGAATATCTATAAAGCATATTATAGTCACTCACACGTAATTTCGCGTATAAAAATTCGTGATTCCGCATCACTTGCTGATATAATATTGGACACCATTGAAAAACATGAGCTTTATCTAAACAATACTATATATCAAATTTATTCAAATCATGTAACGTCGTGAATCATAATACAGTAGCCCATTTAACATTTAAAATATAAGCATAGAGTTTTCCCCCTAACATTTTCGACCATCCTTAGATGAAGAGAAACTGCCAAGTGACTGGAAAGATGCAAGGGTACACAAGAAGGGTGCTCGCATGCAATGCCGTAGCCAGCTATTTGGACAGTCCCAAACAATTTGCCTAATGGTTCCATAAAGAATGGGTCAACATTTTTTAAAATAGGGCCAAATTATGCAATTTTATGCATAAAATGGGTCCACTATTTGAAAAATGGGTCCAGATCTCTCATTTAGCCTAAAATGGATAAAATTTAAGAAAATGGGTCCAGCTTTTTCATATTTTTGGGAAAATTGGTTCACATCGTTTGAATTTACGCGTAAAGAGGTTCCACCCTGATATTGTCCCGCCCTGTTTGAAAATCCTGACTACGGCATTGCTCGCACAACACATAGTAACTACAGACCGATCCGTCTGACTTCAGTACCAAGCAAGATCCTGGAATCCATTATACGAGAAAAGTGATGAACCACCTAGCTGAAAACGAGCTACCTACTAAGTAACATGGATTTCTAAATCGTCGGTCGTGCCTAAGTAATCTACTGGAAACATTGGAACAAGTAAAAAAATACTAGGATAACGGTGATGATGTAGATACGGCCTATCTAGATTTCTTCTTTAAAGCCTTTGACTCAGTCTCCCACCAGAGTCTGTTAACTAAAATCAAAGCTTATGGAATAGGAGGACAAGCACTGGAATGGATAAAAGGCTTCTTGTTTGGGAGAAGACAAAAATTGTTAGTAGGAGGTGCAGAGTCAAACTAGTGCGAAGTTCTAAGCGGAGTTTTCCAGGGCTCAGTTCGCGGAACACTGCTGTTCCTTGTCTACATTAACGACCTTCCTGAAGCAGTCAGTTCAGATGTTAGTATGTTTGCAGATGAGGATTCCAAAATCAAGAATGTCAACAGAAACTCTGTGAATCAAAATCAAGTTGCCTTGCAAGAGAACTTGAAATAACTTGAAAAACTTCAATGCCGCAAAATGTACAACACACCATTTTGGTTCAAAGGTCAGAAATGGAATTTCTGGTCATTTTTTAGTAAACTCATTTATTAGACTAAATAGAAACATGAATGTTTCGAACAAATTGACACCAAAATTAACCCTCTACCACCAGTGGTTGCGGAGATATAAGGACAATATGGCTATGACCTTGAAGCATGTCAAAGGTCAGAAACGACATTTCCAGTCATTTTGTAGCAAAATGTTCTATTAGAGCAAATAGAAATATTCATGTTTCGAACAATTTGACACCAAATTCAACTCTATACACCTGTGGTTGCGGAGATACAAGGACCTTATAGCTTTGACCTTTGACCCTGACCTTTTCGACCTTTCGCCACATTTTGAAAAATATGTTACCAAGCCAAAAAGGATTCTTGGACTACCCTAAACTAATTTCTGAAGTCAAATACTCTGCACCTTAAAGTGTATACAAAACCTGGTCTGGCTCCTAGGGTAGACAACTCGTGGACCCAAACAGATATGGATGCAGGACGCTTTGCCTATAATATTACCCATCAAACCGTAAGTCTAAGTGTAAGTGAACGATAAATTATTTGAGTTTCGCGCGGTCCAAATTACAATTAATTATTACAGAAGCTAAATGTGCTTTCCTTGCGTCTAATAAAGGAAGATAAAAGAAATTTTAATAGTTGCGGCTATTTGCAAATGTCGACAGCTGTTAAGATGTTGTATCGGGTTTCCGTCGGTAACGGAAGTACAAAACACAATATTTAACATAAAATTTCTCATTAACATTCGGCAAGCAATTTACGTAAATAATATCCGCGCTCAGATTCAGAATAAATTATGAGTGCAAGCTTTCGTAGTGTTTCAGAACATTGTCGGTTGTACTAACAAATCTGAAGGCATTTATTTTAAGTCCTTTGCCAATCATCGTCTAATTGCCGCGTCGTTTCTAAATGTTATTAGATAGATATTGCTCGTCTATTCAAAATACATAGACTAAAACAAAAACAACGTGAACATATTTTACCAAGCAGTAACAAATTATTAAACATTATTTAAAAACATATGTTAAAAGAAACATCACAATGCATAGAGGTCGTTAACAAAATATCCAATCATAAAATATACTTAAGTATTTAATAATTACATAAATATGTTTTGACTTGTTAGTAAATTGAATGAATTCTATTAGGTATGAGCAAGAAAATCTAAATCGCTTAGTACCGGATTGGTAAATTACACCCAAGCATATGCAGAATGGAGCATGACAGGAATACATACATGTCGTTAACTGAATATCCAATTATGAAAATCACTTACAACCGTGGGTTTGTTAATACTATTGTGGTTGAACCTATCTAAATACACACTGATTTACAAATTTAAAAAAAAAATTCAATGAGAAAGAGGAAACAGACTTTGACAAAATTCACTAGTGATGTAGGCATTACTTTGAAAAGGAAATCTACAATTGTGTGATAAGCTCAAGTTAAGTTTTTTTGCGTTGGTATTATAACGATTCAGCAAAAATAAAATGCCAATTAGAGGTCCAATCCTCTTAATAATGATGCATCTGTATTTTGATCATCTGTAAAATAGCCTCAAGGTAGATTCGATATCATTTCTTATAAATCAGACTGCCGTTAAGCAGTACTGATTGAGAGGGCAAGTATAAACATAATACTGGGCATTAAATGGCTTTTAAGACTGACCTTATCGTCTATAGGCCTACGATGTTCTTTTATCAAATCAAATCGCTCTCAAAGTTTGCCCCAACATTGATTAGCATATTTTACGGAATTTCCACATTTTAGTATAGGTCTGTGAACGATCACGTAAGATTGTATAGCATTCTTTAATTATTCACATGGCTATACCTCCTGAGAATAAAGTAGTAGACTATTTGTTTCAGTGATTAATAATTCAAGTGTCATAATATAATCGAGTACAATATTCATACGTATGCTGCGTGGGGGTTCCGTGTCATTTGTGCAGACTTTTGTATAACCACGAAAGTCAGTGTTTAGTTTTGGATTACCTCGTATGTTGAAGTCAGAAGTTAACATGAGTATTGAGTTTCGACTTACCAATCGTTTTGAGCTGTATGCTGTTATATAGGCCTACGCTTTTTTATACCTATGGATGTGGCAATCAGAATTGAATTAAATATTTTCAATAGATTAAGGTAAATTCCGTCACATTCAAACTTAATATTCCCCAAAGCGACAATAAGACATAAATTCGAGCTTTAAAGATCCAATTCTACGTACAATTTAAATTCCCACATACAATATTAGCAATTCCATTATATCAACTACGTGTTTTACTTTACACGAGATTTAGCACAAAAAACTGACTTGCAATAAAACATAAATTGTGCATTGGAAACTTCGTCATACAACATCACACAGAATCTCAATTATGGACGGAATCCGAATATCATGTGCGGTGGACCTATAAAATATTACAGCAATAATTCTACAAATGTTTCTTAACACTTCCTGGTTTATGCTATTTTGAGTAAAAAGCGAAGATGTTTTACCAAAGTGCCGGTAATTAACTATCATTTACAATTTACGTTAATGTAGTTTGAACATCGTTGAGTTAAATTCTCGATCTTGATTCTATACTTAAGCAATAATTATCTTTGTGAACTTTGATTTTTTGGATATCGTAGCAATCACACATCGATTGCTAACTTTTAGCAATCGATGTAGCTGATGACCAACTTAGTAGCTGATGTACTACGTCTTGTGCGCGAACTTTGATGTAAGTACGTTTGTAAATGTGGCTACGTATTGTGTCCCAGCCAATCAAGATGGAATGCTCAGGGTGTTTACATTTACAACATTTCTAAAAGGATTAATATGGGGTTGCTCGCATTATGACGTCTAGTTGGTGGCAAACGCATTAGGCGTGCTTTCTATATCTAAAGACCATGTATATTGAAAATAATGATCACGAAGACGTTACGGATCATCACGGAGTTGGACATTTAAAATCAATTAATAATTCAAACAAGAAATGCGCAGAAGTATCTTATCTATGAGGGAGAGCACATTACTTTTCAAATCAAAAAGATGCTCGTGGAGTAGGCCTATATTTAAGATTTCAATTCAGATTCCTTCACCGAATTGTGTTTTTTTATCCATGATATATCTATAAGAAATTTTAAGAAAACCTATATCTTATTCATATTATATTGTGTCTTGAAATACGAGTTTAGCTTTATTGATGTTATATTCTTATAAGTAGGCCTATAACTTTTAGTATATGTGATTTCAGAGAATCGGACGGTCAACCATCATCATCATCATCATCATCACCACCATCATCATCATCATCATCATCATCATCATCATCATCACGGGCATCGTATTACAATTACGTGTTGCTCTTGCTCCTATTTTAAATTTTACAATGTGAGTTTTAAGCGCCTTTTATATCGTCCTGTGTTTTTATGTGAAAATGTACCGTTGGTGTTCCATATTGTCAAAGAATAAAATTGGACAATAACAATTATCTTATCTTATCATCATAATAACCATCATTATTATAATATTTATATATAATTGTAAACTATATTCTATACAGGTATACAATTATGTATATTTGACAATCATAAATAATATAAAAGACAAATAATGCAAAAGGGTATTAATGTGTTCTAAAAAAAAATACATATAAGACGATACGTCGGTAATTACATATCCTACTGTCGGACATCATTATTCAAATATGATAAAAATTCAATATTAAATATTCCTCTTGGGATTGCCACACGCTTTCGGTATAGGTCGACATAATGAAATTCACAATATAGCATAGTCTTGTCCTGCCGCAATGTGTAAAATTTTGCGAGCGGTTGTAAAATTAATCGTTTTAAGATGAATATTGAAATACTATTGCAAAGCCTCGCAAATGAACTTTCTTGACACCGCAGAGTTATTGCTGTAACTCAAAATTTAAAAAAAATGACAAAATGACTACAATATAATGGAATATTGTACAATAGATGTTTTTATCACCGATGTATCATTAGAAATCATCTCATTGTAATTAGTCTGATTCTTCTGAATTTCGTCTTAGAAAAGAGAAATAAGTAAGGAAATAATTTAAAAATGCTTTATCATTTAAACATTATCACTGACACTCAATATGAGATTGCTGTTGTCAATAGCGAATAATCTCATTGAGACAATTTATAGTTTTAAATTTCCGGATAATTAGTTATTGTTAACCCGAGATTTGGATTAGAGGAGTTCAAGCCAGTGAAATCAAATGAAAATCAGATTTAATACCATAGCATAGATTTAGCCAAAAAATCCAATTACTCTGTCCTTATCGATTGATTGATTGATTGAATAATTAATTGCTTGATTGAATGATTGATAGATTACTCTCTCACTCGCCCACTTTGTTGGTTGGTTGATTTATTGGTTGGTTGATTGGTTTGTTTGTTTGTTGGTCGGTCGGTCGGTTGGTTGACTTGTTTTTTAGTTAGGTGATTGGTTTGTTGGTCGGTCGGTCGTTTGGTTGGTTGGATGATTAAGTGGTTAAATGGTTGATTGGTTAGTTGGTTGACTTGTTTGTTAGTTTGGCTGATTGGTTTGTTGGCCAGTCGGTTGGTTGATTGGTTAGTTGGTTGGTTGGTTGACTTTTGTTAGTGGGTTGATTTGTTTGTTGGTCCGTTGGTTAGTTGGTTGAGTGGTTGGTTGACTTGCTTGTTTGATTGGTGTGTTGGTCAGTCGGTTGGTTGGTTGATGAATGATTTACATAAATGTTCATAACCGTTCGAGTGGAAGTATTTGAACAGAATATTATGAAAGCTAGAATTATAAAACCATACTGCCTGTATATGTACTGTATATTGTATAGATTGTCATTTTTCGAGTGGAAGTATTTGAACAGAATATTATGAAAGCTAGAATTATAAAACCATACTAGCCTGTATATGTACTGTATATTGTATAGATTGTCATTTTTTTCATATCTGGAATATAAAAGTATTTTATACAGTAATTGACATGTTTTTATTAAAATCTGAAAAAATATATAATTAAAACATTGAATTCCATATTTAAAAAGATATGAACATTCAATGACGCACAGATTGAAACAAGTCGGTTTTTACTGATTTATTTCCATTAAAATTAATCGACAAATGCAAAGAATCTATGAAGAGATATTAGGTATATTTAAGTGTGTGGTTTTTGTCAACATTTTTTTTCATTCCAATTCCAAAAGCAAATAACTTAATAATAATATACGTCTGTTAATTGCCGAAGGCATAATTCTTCATCCAATTTAATTGAAAGGAATAACTTAAATATACTAAGTCATAAGTTGAAATAAAGAATATTGTTCAAGTTTATTTTTGCTCAAACCCTATCTTAAAAATGTATAAATGACGTAAATGATACACCGTCAGCAGTTCATGGTTCAATCATACATAAATATGAGTTGAACCAACAATTTATAGGTTACAATAATTAGATGACAATGGAAAATGAAAGACAGACGTCGCATTTGTAAACAAAGATAGCACAATGTCGCAAGGTGTCTTATCAGACGTCATAAACCCAAATCCCTTTCACTATGAAAAGAATTCTTTTTGAATACGATTGATTTACTATATATACTCTATACTAATTTAACATGGAGCAGGTGCAATTTCAAGAGATATATTTAAACAAAGGAGTTTCTGAATCTGCTCTTGTTATTGTTACGGTGCACTGAAAAAATATTGCTTGACAATTATAGATTCCAGTTTGTATCAAATAAATTCACCACAACTGCTAACGTGCATATTGAAGGGGGATTTGGGATTTGGTTAAAATGTTTTGCTTACTTTGGCTGTCCTTAAAATAAATTGAAAGATGTCTCGATGGACATTGTAAGCTATGACGTCTTGACAATCAGCGTAAAGACGAATCATACCTTTATGGAAATTTAATATAAAAAATTGGCATAATATGCACAAAACCTGAGATAGCATTGCTAAGTATTATGAGGTAATATAGTAACTGGACCACATATTTTACACTCGATTATATTGGTATTCTTCTTCTATAACGTTAATTGTGATTTTACGTGTATATTCAAATAATAGTCATTGATTTTTACGTTTTAATCTTTAACTTTTTTTCTTTTGAATTCTTTTGAATTTTTTTCGAATGTTTTACTTTTCTATTTTTATGCTCAATTATTAAACTTGCTTGTTGTTTGTCAGTGCTGTCAAAGCTGCCAAAGTTCCATATCCCAGTCGGTTTGTCTGCATAAAGCAAGAGGCACGGGTTCATTCCTGTTGATCCGAATAATCGTTTGTGATGATGATGCCTGGTGATATGATAATAACAATAAGCGATGAATGTTGCTGAGGATGATGATGATGAAGATGATAAAGAAGAAGAAGAAGATAATGATTATGATGGTGATGATGATGATTATTATTGTTATGATTATGATGGTGTATTAAAGTATGATGACGAAACGCATGATACAGGGTTGATTTGTTGTAATGGTATGATGCTGATGATGACACAGAGGTTGAGGATAAAATACAACAAAGACGCTCTATTTATAAACAAAAATAAAGAACACTATAATTGATTATGTTTTACTTACCCTGCCAACAAAGCTGTTCCACCTATTTCAGAAAGTAATCCTTCCCACTGCATATGTGACGAAAGCGCTTCCTCTAAATCTTCCGTACTTGGTGAATGTTCAAACACTCCATAATCGACCGACGCAGCCCGACTCGATCCCATTTTTAAGTAAAGTTTCTCCCTCAATTATTTTGTGTGATTATTCCGCTACTTGTGTTTCACTGTAAGTCAAAAGAGAATATGAATATGAGATGGTGCCTGTGTGTCTCATTCGAAACCGAGCATATGGCGCGTAGCAATCGTTCTCTGTGTAACATACACCGCTAGCAAAATTATGAATGACTGAACGAATGGACGAAACGCAAGCTACACAGTGATTCTGATTGAATAAAAAAAAGTATTTATATATTTATAGAGGGCGCTACTTATATATTGTACCAGAATTATGAAAACTATGACAAACAGTTACGTCATCTATTTTTGGAATATAATTTTAAAGATACTTAGTATTTTGAGATTCGGACTTTCTGTCTGTCAAAATTATGTAACTGTCAAATAATTGAATAGTAAAATAAAAGATGTTAAAAAAGTTCGAAAGCCATCGCTAATGCCAAATGGGCAATGGCAAGATGTCTGTAGTGATCTAATCTTGGACTAATTTTTATCGATTCGGTAGGCTTTCCGAACCGATTAGAAAACCGAATATTTAAGTGTTAAGAATAAGGACCCAGTGCTTCGGAAGATTTGAATACAGACGGGAAAGGGATATGTAGCATTGTTCCCTGATGATCCGTGTACTGTGAAAAACTACAACATGTCTTACGTAATTAAATGATAATTACGGTAATCCATTTTGAAGTATCTTTTAACAAGTCTTAAGAATAAAATTTATAAAAATAATCAACATTATAACAGTAAAAGAGAAATCAAACAAATCACGATTAGAATTATATCTGTTATAATGAAATCATATCATAGCAACCTTAGGCCTTTAATTAATTTCGAATTACTATTCTATCAATGTTTCCGGTGATTCGTTACCCACGCAAATACGCAATATATGATTATGAATATAAATGCATTTATTTACAATTCTATAAACCACGTTTTAGAGATATAAACGCTTTAAAATAGGCCTAGTTTTTGTTTGATTTGAATACAATACAGTAATGCTTTTTCAGTATAAGCACAGAAAGTTAGAAAGAATCTCATTATCATCCCCATGGAGAACATATGCATATCTATTTACATACCATGTTTAGCGACATGATACCAAATCCATGATTTTAACGAATGACGTCACAAGAGACAATTTCGAACGATTTACGTTGCATATGCTCTCGAACAGCATGTGAGACTGTAGCAGTTTAGATGTTATAAATAAGCTATCCTTACTTGACGTCACTCAATTCATTGATCTCCATATGCAATTAAGATAAATGTTTACAATAATCACTCTATTAATTTTATTTAAAAAAAAGAGGTACACTTTGTCATGTTTATTACCGCATTAACATTTTAATTAGCTTTCGGAAATTTCTCGACATATTACAATAGAGATATTAAGGATTTACAATTTATTTTTAGAGTAACATAAAGATGCAGTGAAAAATATAAGCAGAATTTTAACTCTCATGATTGTATTCTGTGACAGGTACAGGTGTTAAAACGATGTAAAACTTCGATTAAATACTTTAATGTCAAGAGCACATTCATGTAGCAGAAAATAAAATATAACCACTTGTAATCCTGGATGAACAGCGACAGTAATGTTGATAAAATAGTTTGACCGCGGTCAGAAAATAATTGGCAAACATACGTTTCGAACCCTAGATTATTGTTTTTAGTCAAAGGAATCGTATATACCTCTGGTACATGCTTCCACAAACAAATAAATAAACATATCACCGTTAATGAATAATGAAAACTGAAAATAAAGAAAATTAATTAAAACATTGAAGTTCTCAATTACAAGAATAAAGAACGATAGGTTAACAACTTTCAAAAATTTGAAAGGAATTTCCTTTTCACATATTCACTGACAGTTTCAATGGTAATAATTGAATCAATAGGGAGTTTTTGCAAGCTTATGAAAACGAGAACGAACACGGCTACGTCATCAATTTCTTAGACAACCCTTCTCCATATCCGTCACAATGTAGGCGAATCATGCTTTCAGCATGAATCAATGATGTTATTCAGCTCATTCAGCATTGTCAAAAAATTTTTTTAGGCACAAAGACGATAACGATATTAGTATTCGTTATCGTTATCGTTTCGTAAGGTTGCGAAATCTCCCTATTGTCATTTAAGAACTAATTAAATCCGGGCGCACTCCGTCATGTCAATGAATTCATGTTCGGTACAAGCGCTTGGCGACTGCCGAAGGCGGACATGAGCGGATTGTCATTGATATTACAGGTATTTTAAGGCAACATTTTGATTCCAACTATTTCAACCATATCACAAACAACCACAGGCCCATGCCTAAGAAATTCGAGATAAAAAAAATACTGAAAGCCGTTTGAATAAAAAAAATAATGAACACGAGTGTAATTGAAATGGGAAGCAGATAAATTTGACAGAATTCTTCAATTCATTCAATGTTGTGTACTGTTTAAACTGTAGGTGTATTGATGCGATTGATTCTTTCTTAATCCTTAGACAGTAGGCCTATGGCCATTGGTTAAAATGTACAAATGCATCAAATGTATTACGGTCTTCTTTAAGCTACTGTAAATAAGTTGAACAAATAGAATTATTTTGACTCTAATCTGACGGCAGCTAATATTCAAGTACGGTTCCCCCTTCCCACTCCCTCCCGCCACCACTTAGGCCTACAGGCGTCGATTTAAGTACCGTACTAGTCCTTATTCTTCACATTCATGGATAGGTTGCAAATTATTAAATGTTTACAAAAGCTTTAAATTGAAATTTAAAGTTTCTGATCAGTCTCATTAGGTAGTTTTCGCCGCACGACGTTAACCTTAACTTTAACGTTAGTAACCAAAATGCAGCGCGATAGCTAGCTCCGCCCCTTTTGTAAACAAATCGAAATACGCATGCGCAAACCTTTTATTAACGTACGTCGAGCACGTAAAATCCAGAAATTAACGTACTCCGCAACACAAGATGAATAAATTATGACGTAATCCGTTACCGTTAATGTTAACGTCGTGGGGCGAAAACTGCCTATTACATATTTTGAAGACGTTTCCACGTAGTTTTGTTAGCAGTAAGTTCACAAGGTACTGGATGTCACTAAAGTTCCGTAATTTTTAGGCACTTTTTTAAAGATCTTTGCGAAGTACTTCAAGGAGTTAATTAGTGAAGTTTCAAGCTCTGTTTTAGTAAAAGCATGGACCTATTATTATTAATAGGTCCATGGTAGAAGTTGATAACAAAATTCATTTTTAATGACCAATTCAATCAACTGATTTTTAAGTATTTTCTAGATACTTAGGCCTACACATGATATATCTTTATAATAATATGTTTGTGTAAATATTTATTGTTCTTCGAAAATGACAAAAAAAAAAACATAAAAATTATTTTGAAATTAATTGCTCATTTTTGCATTAACATACAAATTATAAACTTGAGCATGAAAATTATTGAATAAAAAAAATGAGTACCCTGATTTTTAAACTGGATAATTATAATAAAAATAATAAAACACGTCCAGTGACTGGAAGTGTTTGTACCACGTTTCGCTGTAAAATGATGTGTAAACAATTTTTAAATACACAAATTTCTATGTTCAAGTTGATAATTTTTATGTTACTTCAAAATGGGCAAGTTAATGTCTAAAATGATTTTTATGATTCTTTGGGTATTTTTCTTGGCATAGGCCTAATACATCTGAAAAAAAATCAGACCTCTGTCCCGAGATGACAATGGACCGTTCCGTTATAAGCCCGCCCCTTGGATATTGTTGCTAAGGTCAGACGAAACTTATATAAACGCGCGTGTTTCTGGCCCTGTCCTAATTGGTCAGTTGCTACGTTTGATTAACATTTCAGAAACGCCATTATGCTGTCGAGAAGGCCGGAACTCACCATCGCGTGATTATATTTTGTATTATTGCATGTTACAATTCCACTTTTCAATTACTGTTACCGCTAATTAAGGGATTGCATCCCTAAAGCTAGTCGCGATAACTCATTTTTACTTCCGTCCAGTTGGTTTAACGGATATATTCAATTCATTATTAATGTCGATGTTCGTGAATGTCAGTGAAATAAATTGAAGTTATCACTTTAAAATTTTATACCATTTTGAATGAATTAAAATGTCATCATATATGTGGCATACATTTTAACAGAAATTAAATGAATAAGAAGTCGAGTTGAACATTTTGATGATAGCGATAATTTCCAAAAGGTGTTCTATCACGTATGCTGCAGGTTAGAATCCCGCCAGAGACACTTTTTCATACAACTGAAAATAGAACTTTTCTTTGAAGGGCTATGCTTGATATGATTATGACATCATAATAATGTTATAATTATTAGTATTTGAGCACTGTTATTATTTATACAAAGAAAATTAAAATTAAAAGGCAGCACTCTGAGACTAACTTATTATTTATCTATCTTGTTTATGTGTGTACGGTACCGTACTAGACAGCAAACCTAAGTTAGATGCGGTACCGTATATAAT
>NW_022740041.1:755384-800927 GCF_011630105.1 Anneissia japonica
AAACTAAACAAGTCTGAGCCCCGTAACGTTTAAATCCACTTTTGCTACTACAGTACTCACACATGTAATATCAACCTCGCCTAATTTGTTATGCGATCTACTTTAATGATATCAACATGACGTAATTCATTAATGAATATCCAATATGCCAGCCAATACATCCATTTCAAAAATCGTAAGAATTATATATCAATAGAATAACAGATTTCTAAATTATAAATTAAGCATCTTTGAATCTGATAGTACGAATATCTTAATACATACCTGCATGAATTACCTGTGAGATCAAACAAACCGGAGCAAATAAAATCAATACAGTACAGAACGCGGAATATACTTAATGATATTAAAGAACAGCCGGCCAAAGGGTTGAAGATGGTTGGTTCGTAATAAATTACAGTGACGCGTATGATTTAAAGACGAAAAGATGGACAATGGCTTGAAATAACTGAGGAATACGTGTAAGCCTCGAGACAGCTTATGGAAGATGGAAAATATATTAGCCGTTTCATGAAATATTTCTCCGAATACGATGAATGACGTCTTACTATTTAATGAGTTTTGCCTATGAACTCGTTTTACGTCTGCTTCTTTGCTGATTGGATTTAGGGGGCGCTATATTTGTTTCAGAAGAAATTTCAAAATTAAAAAATATACTATACACATATACATAGACACATATACATATAAACATATATATATATATATATATATATATATATATATATATATATATATATATATATATATATATATATCTGTCTCTTATACACATCTAGATGTGTATAAGAGACAGTACATATAGATATACATATACATATATTTATATATATATATACACACACATACATAATATAGGCATACACATACACACATACATACATACACATATACGCACATACAATACATATACACACATATACATACATACATATACATACATATATACATATATATAGAAACCGATTTTTTTAAGATAGAAAAAGCATATTTATTTGACGAAAAACTCGGAAGCGGTTAATGAGATACAGATTTTTGAATATTTAAAAACTGGGTGGCTACCCCAATTTTCTTTAAATATTCAATATCTGTATTATGATTCGTGAATTACGGAATTAGACACAAAAGTATAATGATCACAATCATTACTTCAATGATCAAAAATATGCGTCGCGGGAGGGGGAATCTGTAGTATACAACTTGTGGTGGAGGCTCACCGTCAGATAGCACCCCCTTCTCATGCTATTATTGTTACCACTATCGTTGACACTGTACTCCAATTTTATCACTAATTTTTAACTTGCATAGTATTTTATTATCTATTTTACTGTTTCGTGATTAAATGAATTAAGATAGACTTAAATCGGATTGAA
This sequence comes from Anneissia japonica, assembly GCF_011630105.1. NCBI lineage: Eukaryota > Metazoa > Echinodermata > Crinoidea > Comatulida > Comatulidae > Anneissia > Anneissia japonica. Next base: position 756,758 of record NW_022740041.1, read on the forward strand.
AGGCGGAATTTCTCAATGTGCTTATCTTCTTGAATGTGTTCTAGCCTTCCGCTTTCCGTTCATTGTAATGCGCGTATTATTACGCAATACAAATACTGTTGGAATTGCGCAAAATGTTGCTACAAACCCACGAATCTTTCGAATATGTAAAATTTCGCAAAACGTGAATGCGGGAAATTGCGACAGTTTAGTTACTATATTAAAATTAGGCTATTCTACAACATTAGTCGATGAAAGAACCTTATAGGAAAATGGTAAGTCAAAATACTAAGGCCTATGTTACGGTAATAATTCATATGAATTTAGAGGCCTAGTCCTATTATTATTGTTAGTGTAGGCTACAGTATACGTGTTAGGCCTATTCTATACTAGGCTACTGTACTATTCTACTATTATTATTAAGTATGGCCCGTTATTTGTAGGAATACGGTAGCTCTACCAATGACCAATGTAACACCAGTGCCTGACACTTAATTATGTGTATACTCTTTTTATTAATTAGAATTATTCTAATAATGAAAATTCATAGCTTTTGCATCATCACATTGTCATATTGAATTGGCATGTGTGCCTATAGCGTAACACATAGGGCCTATGTATATGATGATCACATTGTAAGCAGAAGTCCTATGTAACGGTGTATTGTCAAGGATTAGGCTGATTTTCAGTATGATCAATAAATGAACAACATCGACTTGCGACTCATCTATGGAAAGGAATGATCGGCACGTTAACCAATATCTCACCTATAGCATTAATTATTAATATTAGAACATACTGTCTTAGGCTGAGACACACTGCAGCATGCAAAAATACGAATCCTACAGTAGCCAATAGCTACTGTATCTATACTCTTATTTTAACACACTCGGCAGGAAGGCTCTTTTATAGCATCCATCTCTTCCTCATTTTTATGACGATATTCCTGTCAATATGGTATTATAATATTTAGTTCTGTCTTCAGTGACTGAGGGAATCATCCGAGTTGTTACCGGTACAAGTTTGCAACGATGGCTAACAGGCTGCATAAATTTTCATCGAATGCATTCCATAAAATAACGAAAGCTTACACAGGTTTGCGCTTGATGCTTGATGGAAGAGTAAATAAGGTAAGACACATTATTTGTTATGGTCATCTACGACAGTGCCGTCACACAGTATTAATCTAACATCATCTATCTTCTATAATTATGATTAGGCCTATTATAATCAGTCATCATTCATGATTATTGTTATCGTCGTTGTCATTATCATCACCACCACCGTGTCAGCATCATCATTGTCATAGAAATAACAACAATGATAATAATATAATAGATAATTAAATGATCTCGAAAACCATCAAATGGTCATGGTTTTGAACACCGACCGCCATCCGGACCACCAGCACCGCCAACGACGCCGCCGCTGCTGCCAATTACTAAGATTCGTCGTTATCGGTGTCGCCATCGTCGTGATCATGGCCATCATAATTCTTATCATTATTATCATCATCCATATTTGATAAATAATTAGGCCTACTCATGTGCAATACAAGGTTATTTTTAATTTTCTTTACATTCAATACTCACCACTTACAGGATGAATTATTAGATCTAATGTCACTTTGATATTTCAGTATTGCTATTAATTAATATCAATTTGTTGACTGGTGGTATACAAATTATGGAAATGTAATTAAAGGCCCAAAAACTGGGAAAATAGCGTCATGCTTCAGTGATTTGACGTTCGCCAAGAGGTCAAGGGTCGTGTGTACTTACGTGCGGTTGTTGGGGAACACCTCGAGAAAGAACGCTTCGTAGAGCAACCGGCATTTTACAATTATTGTATAAATAATTACCATCCAGGAAGGATATCATTTATTGTCTATGACCAGTGAGTATTGTTGGTAACAGTGCTTTATTGCGGTGGTGTGATTTTGGAGACAACTGAAGTTGTGAAATCTCAGAACCGTTCGTGAAATACATATAATAGGCCTAGGCAAGTGATTCGAGAGAAAACGAAACACACACAGGAGCAAGTGCTATCTGCTGACGAACGAGTGCGTGTCGACAAGAAGAATTGGTGCAGATTTAGAATAATTAATAAGTTATCGTTAGATTCTGAAATAATGTCAAGGAAAAGTGATACACCACGTTTACAACTTCGACATTTTGGGTCGGCGTTACTGAAAGATCAGCGTATTAATAAGGTTGGTTGATTGGTTCAAACTTTTGAGACGACGTCAACTTTCAACATGGCATCATCATTGTCTAATAAAGTAAATTTATTTTTAAACCATATGGCCAGCCGCAGAGTTTGTAAATTACTGTAGTTCATACATGAAAACAAAAAATAATTTCTTAATTTCTTGCAGCATTTAGGATTTAATAAAAACTTTTATGGAAGGCTCTAATGAGTACTTTAGGCTACACCTTTGTATTAATTTGTTTTAAATTTTTTAGATTTGTTTTTGATTTGTGGGTGGTAGCAAATTGATTAATTGTACTTATTTCTTTTAAATCATTAAATCATTAGAGCAAATTCTTCTACAGTGGGAATTACTTAAATACAAATACTTAAGTGACTACCTCACTCTATTGTTAATACACTCCATTCTGACATGCAAACAGTATTATTTGATTAAACATTTCAATATGTTTAGGGAGCTTTCTGTAAGGCTGTAGATTAAAAGAATTAGTTTGCTGGTATTGGCCTTACCCACCAACCAGTACATGCACTTTTTATATTTAATTAATACCAAGCATTGAAAACCAGCATATTTTTTACTTTCAAACAAAATTCTGAATGAAATACAGTATGCAAAAATGTAATGTAATAAAATATAATATAGGACTGTGTGTGTATATAGTATATACTACAGTAGGTGGGTTGTTATTTATCTATGTATTATTTATAAATTATAAGGATTATATTTTTATTTATTAAAATTAAAATTAATACATAATTTATTTATATATTAATTTTATATCTTTAATAATGTGTTTAATAATATGTAAAATAAATAATAAACAACATCTTGACTTTCAGTATTTGTCTGTGATTAAAAGAATTAAAAATGGTGTATAGAACAGTTTTTTGGGGGAGGGGGGGGGGTTGGCAGACAGTATTGCATCCTTCTAAGTTGTGTGGCACAGACTTTCATTGTCCTCCTTGATTTTATGCAAATCAGTGCCTTAACACTGTCGGTCATGAATGTCTGTGAATGTTTGCATAAGTACTTGGTGATAATGTTTACTGTTATATCTGGGCCATTAGCTGATTAAAGATAAACTGTATGTTTGAACCAGTACACCTCCCAGGTTGAGCAAATAAACTTTAACAATTATGCAATATCTAAATTGCTTTTTTTGGTATAGTAACTTATTAGTTATCAATTGATAACTTAAATTTGTTTTTTTTTTTCATGCAGTAAGCAGGCTCCTCTTAACTAGCTGCATAGTCTATGTGTTCTTCCGGCCTGACTGAATATTTCCTGTAAAACCACACTAAAATTATTAAGTAATACTTAATGAGCTCTGAAACAATGTTAGGTGGGATGAAGCTGGCCTGGGGCCCCATCAATTTTTCAAAATTATAAAAAAAATAGAGAAAAAAAAGAAAATTATATTTAAATTTAAGTCTGAGAGTACCATTTCTGGGGTGCCATAATCATAAATTTTCTTACCTCAGCCCCAATGGACCTTTTCGCTAAGCCCCGCCCATTGGATATTGTTGCTAACGTCCCACAAGACGACAGTGTTAAAACATAAACAAACATGTGCATTTGTGGGACAACACGTGTGTTTGTGAGATGCGTCCGTATTCCTAGCATTGTTCTGATTGGTCAGTTGTTAAGTTTGATTGACACTCCGGAAAGGTCTATTATGGTGGGGCTGACGTGGTGTAGACCCTCCATTTCTGAAAGTCCCTTCGCGGGCCTTCTCTAATTCAAGTTCTTGGATCTGCAGCTACTAAGACAATAAGGCTGTCATACAGTCATGCAGTCTCATTTAACTATATAAAATAAAACAATTATATAAAAATTTTGGAATAATTAATAAATTAATACTTAATTAGTACTACTGTACCTTGTTGGTATCAAATGGTCTATTATTGACTATATTTTACTTTCGTGATGATATTTGTATGTATTCAAAATGAAAATCAACAAAAATTGAGACTAGTTTTGAAATCAGCACTGTCGTTAACACTTGTGCAAGCAAGCCAAAATCTTGCAGATTAGCAATATCAAGACTTATTCAGGTTTTTACTAATGAACTAAACTGTCAGTAATGTTAAATACAGGTACTTGTGGATATTGTACATCCCAATAAGACATCTAGAGTAAGTTGTTAATGTTATGAGTCATGGTAATGATAGATGCCATAGGCAATTAATTGAAAGTGAAATTGAGGATGAAATGGACCAGGGTTTCAATCTACATCCTATTCAGATATGAAATACTTAATTGGTAAATATTAATCAATACGGAGTCTCATATGTCATCTTGTACTTTGTAGTCTAATTCAAATTCTGCCGATAGCTCTAAATTTGAATTTCATGTTGTTATGGAATAAATATTTTTTCTGTCAAAAAAAAAAATACACCTCAGCCCAACCATGGTAGGGCTACCAAGGGTGATAGGGTCCCCACATTCATCTCAATACTAAAAAAACGTAATATGTAATATACACACACGTACAAACAAGCTACACATATTGTATAATGATATTTGCTTTGGTTCATTGATGTAGGTAAAGTACAGAAAATTTGAATTACTGACTTGTTTATTTGTTTGGCTCAAAACTGAATTGAGATAGAAGTACCCTGTCGTGCACATACATTGTTAAAGCTACGTTCATATCAAGCCCGGATTCTGGTCCGGAGTCCGAAGAAAAAATCGTGAAAAATGGGTTCAGTAGTAAATAATAGGACTGTTCACATCAAATTCGTACGATTTCCAATCCGGACTCCGGATCTGGACTGATAGATCTGAGAGCCATTTGTATCCTGAAATCATACATTTTTTTTTCCTGGACCAATCAGCAACAAGCTTGGTTGGTTCGAACCAATCTAACGCATACATACTTGAGGCGAACAACCGTGTTCCGTGCGCGATGTGAACGCAGCGTTCAAAAAACGTAGCAACTCACAATTTTTTGTCTGGGCTCCGGACCGGATCCGGGCCTGATGTGAACGTAGCTTAAGTAGAGTAAAAAAAAAAAAATCTGAAAAACAAAGTTGATGTCTGTCACTTGAAACTAATAGATACTGTACTGTATGTGATCCATTAAAGAAGGGCAATTTAATGTTTTTAATTGAGGTTTATTCCGGTGGCTCAGATTTACTTCAGACAGTTTGGACTCTCTTTAATGTAACCTACAATTTATTGCCAGGATATTGATCATTAATCCGATACATTTACTAAAAGCATTGCACCTTAGTACAGATTTTTATCTATAATATGATAGATCAACTTATTTATGAAAATCACATTTTCGTTATTTCTATTCACAAGAAAAACAGTAAACTATAATATACTGACATTTTTTTTAATTTCTAGCATTTATTATAAGAAAAATAAAACAATTATCATATTTTTATATTTGAAATTGCATGAATTTGTAATCTGAATAACAGACAGTATAATCAATCAGTTACCACTTATATAGGACTAGGAGTACACAAGTGATCCTCATAACTTTTTTTCAGGATTAAGCTACATTCACATCAAAGCCCGGATCCGGTCCAGTGCCCGGACAAAAAATTGTAAAACATGGGTTCAGTGGTAAAGAATAGGACCGTTCACATCAAATTCGCACGATTTCCAATCCGGAATCCTGACCGATGGATCGTGAAATTGTACGTTTTTTCCCTTGGACCAATCAACAACAGGCTTGGTTGGTTCGAACCAATCGAAGGCATACGTACTTAACCCAAACAACCGTGTTCTGTGCGCAATGTGAATGCAGCGTTCAAAAAACGTACCAACTAACAATTTTTTTTTCGGGCTTGATGTCAATGTAGCTTTAGACAAAGACTGGCATTAAAAAAATAGGTTTATTCTTTTTTCACTCATTTTTATATAAATTAAAAAAAACAACAATATTTGTAAATTGTTACTATAAAATATAATGCAAAAAGCTGCCCAACAATACCATGTATGAACAAGGAGGCTACTTTACAGTACCTGTATCTCCTTTAGTAAAAATATGTAAAAAAAGATTGAATTAGATTTAATTTCATAATGAGCATTACTTTATATCTTTTAAAGGGTACAGCATTCACCATCAGGGAACGTCAGGCTCTTGGGCTTCATGGCCTTCTCCCTCCCGCTGTATCCACTCCGGAGATGCAAGAGAGCCGAATCTTGCAAAACTTCAGTCGACAGCCGACCGATTTAGATCGCTATATTCAGCTCATGGATGTGCAGGTAAGATTATTATTTTTGTTGTTGTAGTTGTTGTTACAGTGCTGTTCTTGTTTTTTTTTGTTGCTATTATTACTGATGTTCTGATATGGTTCACTAGTGTTGGAACAGCATCATGTCTGAAATTGAGATCTAAAATTCAAGAATAACACAATGCACTTTTCCATTGTAGCACATGATCAAAACTGTAAGCTTACTATGTGCCCCCTATGTCACTGTCAGAAGTTGGAATTTTAGAACTTGTCATAAGATAAATTGGCAAACATTATATGTGTGCTGGATGTAGCTATATCCATAGTGGCCTATTTAAATCTTTTACAATATTTAAAATTTTAATCAACTATATATCAAGTATACTTACTTACTTTTAAACAGGATCGTAATGAGAAGCTCTTTTACCGTGTGCTATGTAACAATCTGGATGAGATGATGCCGATCGTGTACACTCCCACCGTGGGCTTAGCGTGCCAGAAGTACGGTCTCATATTCCGCCGTCCTCGTGGCCTCTTCATAACCATTCAGGACAAAGGTCATATAGCGGATATGCTAGCCTCATGGCCTGAGAAAGATGTTAAGGTTGTGTAGAATTTATTTTTATATATTTATTTATAATATTTATTTGGTTAAAAAATGACCATATTATAATCAAGCAACCAAGTGCTGAAATTATTTCCAATTTAATAAAAATATATCCCAAAATAATTAACTAATTGAAATAATAATGTACATTAGAAAATAAAGTACACATAATTTGTTGCTAAAATATCTTTTTAAAGTTTATTTTAACTGCGATTCAAAACATGAATGAATCTATGCGCCATATAACTGTATGACTGAACATGAAACTAACGATGTTTGAACAGCCTGCAGAGACTGAATTTAGGCTCAATCATAAACAGACAGAATAGCTCCTCAATAATTTTTATATTTTTATTCAAATTACTCAAAACATTTACAAACAGAACAATAAAAAAATGTAAAGCAACAACTTGGAGTTGTTAAGATGCTTACCTTCTAATCCCAGAGTCCTGGGTTCAATTCCAGTCACAGCTGGACTTTTTAACGCGACCAAACTCCACTCCCTAAGCCTCATAAATAGACTTGGTTTATAAAGCATCGTTCCATCCTGTAAGTGGTAAATGTACTTGCTGTGTGATGTGAAGGAAATTTAAAAAAAAATTGTCAAAATAAAATAGATTTGTGATAAAATAGACTTGTGATTTTTTTTTTTGCAGGCTATTGTTGTTACCGACGGTGAAAGAATTCTAGGTCTCGGTGACCTTGGTAGCTTTGGTATGGGTATACCGGTTGGAAAATTAGCACTTTATACTGCAATTGCAGGTGTCCCACCAAACCAATGCTTACCTGTTGTGCTCGATGTTGGAACTAACAATCAGGTATAAATTTTATTTTCTACTTATGCCAAAGTTATAGTATTTTATTGTTTTTTTTATTTTTTATTGAAAATGTTTTTGATTTGTATGTATAGTGCTTTGTATTCCTTGAAAAAGGTGCAATACCAAATGTGTGGCCATTTCATATGAGGAAGTTAATTAGTTACCAACTCTTTTTAAACTGTTAATTTTTTCCAGGATCTTCTAAAAGATGAATTCTACATAGGTTTAAAAAAACCACGGGACAGATCAAGTAACTACGATGAGTTCATCGATGAGTTTATGCAAGCTGTTGTTTCAACGTAAGTATCAAAAAAATATTTTTTAAATTTTGGAAAGTTTCATCTAATTTGCTGAACAGTATGTGCCTGCTTATACTGTGTATTCATTCTGCATTCAAGTACAGAATAATACAATAAAAGAATTTTCAATATTTGCTGGTCATATTTTAGCAGGTTAGCTTCATTGTTTCATATTTCTCACTGGTTCTGGATATCTGCTGGTTAGTTGGGTTAGATGCTGTGTATGCATAAATTGTAGCATTAGGCCAGGGTACCTCATTTTTTTTTTTTTATATATACTGTAATTCAACAGTATTTCTGACTATTAAATTCCTTTTAAGGTATGGGCAAGATTGTCTGATTCAATTTGAAGACTTTGGAAACCAGAATGCATTCAGATTCCTGGAGAAGTACAGAGATACATATTGCACATTTAATGATGATATACAAGGTAAATGGAAACCAATGATTAAATACCCAAAACAATGCAGTAGCAGTAACTTAACCAATAAAACATCATAAAAATAACTATAGAGCTGAAAAATAAAATGTTCCTGCTAACAAGGTACATTTGATTTATATATTTATGTGTAAACTCACACATGTGCCAAGGATTGCCAATAACACACATCACTGTCTTAATTAGATTAGAAAGCAAGCATCTTTAACCACCAAGCTTTTCAACTCCACTCATTACCTCATAAAAAAAAAATTCCCAGTGTACGAATGAGAAACAATTATTAGTTTTCAACATCTACAGTAGGTAAATTTATATTAATTAAAAATATTTATGATTTTTACACACAAATTGAAATGTCTTAGTGGAGCAACTATGGTGGGAGTTAAATGCCCATTGCTGTGTAAATAATAAATGCAATTTTTGCATATACAGGGACAGCATCGGTGGCTGTTGCTGGCGTACTAGCCAGTTTGAGAATAACGAATACCGCCCTCAAGGACAACACTTTTGTATTCCAAGGAGCTGGAGAGGTAAGGATTCGTTTTATAGTTTAATTTTCAAGTTAGCATTTGGATGATACCAAACACCGAGATCAGATTGGTGAGTGAATTTAAAATAATCATGAGAAAATACAGAAATATAACCCATAAATTAATATTTTTATCTCTTTTTAGGCCTCACTTGGAATAGCTAACCTGCTGGTAATGGCAATGGTTGAGCAGGGATTGTCAGAGAAAGAGGCACGTAAGAAAATGTGGCTAGTGGACTCCAGGGGCCTGGTGTGTAAGGTAATGTAAAGAACCTCCATGATTAAATACAATGTTGGCTTTCCATATAAAAAATCTATTTCTCAAAGCAACTTATATTCATAAGTTTGTTGTCTGTTCTCAAATCTTGGCCCTATTTATATTGCTACCATCCACAATGTTTATGATTTATTAATACCTAATCTTCCATTGAATCATGGTTTTTGCCAGGATTGTTTAAAATGATGCATAGAATTTCTGGGATTGTTTTCGTCATTATTGGTGAACGTGTATGTGTATAAAATGCACACATTTAAAATTATGATTTTGTAAAATGAAGATTGCAGAAAGAGAGTTATGTATATTTGTTTAATTTGTATAATCTACCATGTCACGCTATGTAATTTGAACATTAATATTAGTATTAAGTATGATCCAAATAAAAATATAAATATATTTTACTTGGGTGTTTCATTAATAGTGTTTGTGAATTCATGTATTTTTTTTTTTCAATTCCTACCACCAGAATTTCACTTGATATACAGTATGTAATTATTTTATATTATTCAAGGATCGGCCGTCAGGTGGTATCACCCATGAGAAGGCGGTGTTTGCTCATGAACACAAGCACATCAAAGCTTTGGCAGATGTCATTAATGAAATCAAGCCTACAGCTATCATTGGTACGTTAACCATTTCTAGTTTCCTATTAAAATAGTTAGCACTAGTAATATTATTTAAAAATCACTATCAGTCTGTAGAAAACTTTAAGAATATAATTCAATATTTCAGTTACATTGCATATTTAAATATAAAAGCTGAGATCGCATAAGATAAATTTTCTTTAAGACAAAGGCTACCTGTACCTTGTGTAAATCGTACACTTGTTAACACTTGGATTTAATGCTGTAGGTGTTACTAAGACTGGCTAATATAAAAGCCTATTCAACCAATCAGAGAAACAAATCAGTATAAAAGAAGAGAGATGTTTTGTTCAGGACATCGGAAACGCAGTCCAAATTTTGGTTTGAATCCAAAGTAAATGTACAGTAACTTTATAGTGTCCCATACAAATGATCATTCAAATGCATGACCATAGTGCACATTCTAATGTAGACAAGTCAAAATTTTATCTATTGAACACACAGAATACACAATGAAATCTTTGAATATGAACAATTCAGAGGCTCAGAAAATAGGCTGCGCAGAATTTGCTTAGTTATGTGTGTCATTTTAATAATTAGATTGCTATGTTGGCTGTTTATGGTTTGTTTGACCAAAGAGAGGCTTCAGAAAATCTTTCAATTAAAAATTTAGAGCAAAAAAAAATGTGCCAAATTACAAATGCATATCCCATTTACAGATAATGCATAATTTATTCCATTTCTAAATTATTTCTATAAATCATAATTGGATTGGCCTTGCATTTGTGTTTCAAGTTAGAAATTGGTAACAAATTTGGTACTCTGAAATAAGCAATTCAATTTTGAATATTTAATGGTTTTCATGATTTTACTCCAGGCTGTATCTAACATTATCCTTCCTTTCCTCTCAGGAGCAGCTGCTGTAGCTGGTGCGTTCACTGATGACATTATAAAGTCAATGGCTTCCTTTAACGAACGTCCAATCATCTTCGCTCTTAGTAATCCAACCAGTAAAGCAGAATGCACAGCCGAGCAAGCATATAGATTAACAAATGTGAGTACACAACAATTTTATGTTGTGATGGAAGTGGACCAGACCATAGATAAAGGTTGATAAATAGGAGGGACGTGAAGTGAAAGGATTTTGGAACCATCTATAAAGTGGAGGGCTACCTGCAGATGTGTTACTTAACAGGTATTGTCATAATGAAGAGAACAGTATTGGACCAAGTGTGGGATCAGGGGCAGAGACAACTTTTTTAGATTGGTGGGGGTGAGGGTTGTTTAATAAATTTAGCTGACAGCCCTCAAAGCCTCTTCCCTTGGTTTTAAACTTCTCAATATGTGGTTCATTTTAAAGTTGTTCAAAATGCTGCGACCCTATTTTTCGAAGGGTTCTGCAAATGTTTAAAGTATCTATTTTTCTTTGCAGGGTAAATGTGTGTTTGCCAGTGGTAGCCCCTTCCCATCATACGCCCTAGATGATGGGTCACTTCTGCATCCAGGTCAGGGCAACAATTCATATATCTTCCCTGGTGTCGCTCTCAGTGTTATCCTCTTCAAAATCCACCATGTCAGTGATCAAATATTCTTAGAAGCTGCCAAGGTAATTTGCTCATCTTGGATTTTGTTTATAATTGATACATAATATTTTGCGATGCCCATCCAACACATTCTTGGAAATATATTCAGAGAGGTAGATTAAATGACCTCACCTTAATCCTGTCTCCCAATCTACCAACTCACTTTTACAATCATATGACCAACAGTGTATACTGTATATTCCCAAGCATTTTCTAACTATTATATTAAATTTACTATCACACTGTGACCTTCATATGATGTCTCTTCACTGTATATATTGCTCATATCAATGAATTTATAGTAAGCTGTTCCACAATTTACATTTATCAATAAATTAATCCAAGTTAAAGTCTTACCTGTTCAATTCTGGTGTTTGTAGGCCAGTAAAAGCTTTTTCCGGAACAACAGCAATTCACACTCAAGTTCACCAACTGGCTTTCAAACAATGTCTAATTTACATAAATCTCATTTACATTAAATCTTCAGTCACATTATTAAAACCAAATAGGAGTCAAAGCATCACCTTAATACATAACCTGCACAAAACCTGAAAAAAAAAAAAAACTGTTGAGAAAAACAGATTTGAAATGTTATTGTAAAATATAACATAAAACCAAAATCTAATATTTCAGGCACTTGCTGACTTGGTCACACAAGACAACCTCAAGGAAGGCCGAGTCTACCCACCACTGAAGGATGTTCGTGAGGTGTCCGTGAAGATTGCCGTGCATGTTGCTGAGCATGCATATGCTACTAAGGCTGCGTCGTTGTACCCCGAACCTGAAGATAAATACAAGTTTGTTCGTAATCACATGTATAGCTACGAGTATGAATCTTTTGAACCTCAGTTTTATGACTGGCCCAGTAATCTTTAAGCACTCTCCACACTGCCAAATTTTAATTGAAAAAAAAAACGAACATGTGACATGTCTTAATATGGTCATGATGACATCACATATCATGAATATATACGGGCACACAACATTTTTTTTACAAAGAAAATTTAAATTTTTATATTCTGGAGAGAGTGAAAACTCTCTGAGATAATTAGTGGGATATTATATAAATTATAATTGTATTGATATATCTATATAACAAAAGATATTTTATATTTTCATAATGGATTAGGCTTATATAAACACATTAAAAATGATTTATCTATATTATTTTATTTTCAGTATTTGTGGAGTGGGAACACCAAATTTGGTGTTTAAGTGAGACAATTTTTCTTGCTGGCCCAGTTTAATGGGTGAATCATTTGTATAGGCCTAAACCATTTGATTGCCTACCTGTAGTATGTATTTAAACGTACAAACTTCCATAATGTAGGGCATTCCATGTGTTTGATTTTAACCTTGTTCTCAAATACAGTATTCTATCTAGTATTGTGGAACATCATAATGTTTTTTTACAGTATTATAATTCAGAAATAAGCAATAACATTATTACAATTATTTTATAAACATGCATTAAAACATGTAAAATGATTTCAAGAATATGCATAAGTATATGAAAATGATATTGAAAATAATTTTGCTAAATGCAGTGTCTGACTATAAGAAACCTCATTATTTACTATAGCTGCAAAGTAAATTAAGTTACAATATTTTAGCGAAATTGAAACTTTGACAGTTTCACTGTCCTTGCACAGACAGCAGCCTGGATATATAGAGGGCCAGTTCTATGTAATGACAGTATATTATATACAAACCAGACAAAATTAAATAAAATTGTTTATGATGTACAGAACTGCTGTTACATTTATCAGGCTGCCTTCTTGTGTATGCTGTGTATTGAGTGTCAGTCTTATGCGATTATAAATAGCAAGAAGGTTTAGGACTCGTGTACAACTCAGTATTCATTCCACCTACCCTGACATTTGCAACTGCTTAGTTGGTATTCTAGAGTTGTATATGGTGCTACATTTAGTAGAAAATTGATATTTGTCTTGGAAAGTTTTAGTAATGTTTTATGAATAGTGCTGCAGTCCAACTTTGCATGTATATGCCCAAGGCATAGCACTTATCCTTTGACGAAAATAGTTTATGGCTTTTTGTGTGTAATGAGTGAGCTATCGTAAATTTTAATACGGGTTTTAGTATAATTTGAAGTGCAAAATGACCAATGAATTGGCAGAGTGGTGGCACCATGGGAGATCGAGACTCCACTACAGACAGGAGTTAACAGAAACAAAATTGTAATTTTTAAAGATCATAAGATTGAAAATAGCTAAGCCTCTAACAAATTCTCAAATTTGTCAGAATTTCTAGTGATCCGCATCCCCTCCCCCCACCTCCTTCCAAGAGGTTTTGGACAGGCTCCAGCACCGCCATCTTACACTTTCATTGGGCAAATCCTGGAACCACCACTGACTTGGCATGTACAGTATTACCTCTAGCTCCATTCCAATATTAGGCTCCTCGCTTCGCTGGTGCTGGCAATAGGAAGCAGTTAAAATCACTGCTTTCTTACCTACAGCAAATTTGTGCTTCGCTGCCAAAAATACCAATCAAATAGGCCTACCATTCTTGTTAACTGCAGTCATTCATTCTAGTTAACCATGTTGTGGACCAATATTGAAGTTTGGGATGTTAAGTTTTACATTTTTTTTGGTCTTTATTTCATACAAAAATTATTAATAGTAGAGGTAATAAATAATTATACTGTTATCAATTTAGTTATATACCAAATTTATATTTTAAAACAAATACAGCAATGTAAACATTAATTTGAGCATTGTAATCCTTGACTGATGTGCAAAAACGTACTAAAATAATATGGTCATGTATTTCTTTTGGTTTAGATGCAATTAAAGAATAAATGTTTGTATATTGAATTAAAAATAAACAAAGTTTCATTTTGTTGTTTAATGACACGGAATGCATTAAAGTTTTGTCCACACTATCAAATTTTATGCGTCAAAAAAATGAGATATTCCCTTATTTGTTAACACCATCATGCCCATATATGGGCACATCAAACAAATGTGTCACATAAAGTCTCAGTGTGGACAGACCTTTATTATCAATCGCATAAAATCTGGAAACCCTAAATTTCCCATTTTAATTGCTCAAATCAGTTTTTTTTTTGCTGATTCATTAGAATAAAAACCTCTGTTAAATTGGTTCTAATTTTAAATTACTTAAAATTTAACCTCCTTCTCGCGTATGCATTGAAAATCATCGATTTACAAATGCATGTATGAAGCATTAGTTTCACACAGGTATTAAGGTTATTTGCAGGCAGGGCCACATGAAGTTGCTTTATCCTCCCCAAAACTGAACCTAACAGTACTGTAAAACAAATATACAGGTACTGTACTGTAAAATATACAGGTCTCCCTCCAATTAAAGACCACTAAAGTGACCAGGGTTTTCATGGTCAGCTTTGGTCTTCAATTAGAAAAATTATCTTTATTTTTATAAGGATAAAAATTCACTTGGGGCCACAGGAAATTGATCTTCAATTGGAGGTGGTCTTTAATAATTAGAGGGAGACCTGTATTGAATATTATTGATGAAGAAGAATACAAGATTAATTCAGACAACAAAATACAAAACAAATACTGTAATAGATTGTTAAATTTTATTGTACCAGAAATGCTATTAATATATATGAAATGTTCACCGCATTACATCATAATGTTTTATATGTTTTATTTATTTTTGTCTTATAGAAAAGGACACAAATACAATGTAATTGGGCAATCTATATATATTATATATCTTAAGTCATCTACATTAAACTTCCATTAAACCTTCCAATAACTACAGTACTTTCATTATTACTTTTATGTAATCATTGCAGATTCTATAAAAAAAATAGTATTACTGTATAATATAAATTGAACTTGAATTAGTATACAACTTTATTGTTTTTAATTAGTCTTTTCCTACAAATTTTACGCATCTTTATTAATGACACAGGTTTTTAAAAGACAGATGAGGAAAGCAAACTAACGATGTCAAAAAATTCAAAAGGGGAAAAAACTTATCTGAATCTGTATTGGCTTAACTGGTGTTAAAATGCAAAAATCACAAGTTCTAAATATTATTCTGAGGTCTCTCAATTGCCATGCCTGCTTAAAATTATCCTGACAACGGATCTCTGATTACACAGACCGTTAACCTATACAACCTATGAGCAAACAAGAAATTCCCTAACAAGAGGTTTAAGTCCCCCAAACGAGAGTTTTAAGATCTCTAAAAGGGGGTCCACACTCACTCAGCCCCAAATCACCTCTAGATGCCCACAAATAGCATTCTCTTTTAAAGCAGTTTCCGCGAAAAAATAATTGGATTCTTCTCTGACAGGGGATCCTGGGATCCCCAGAAGGGGCCCAGTGTCTCCCCCTCAAGAGTCCGGTGCCCCCTTGTCCCCACCACCTCTGCTGGGATGTTATTTACGAAAAGTCTGCTATCTAGTATCAGTGCCAACCTTGTCCAGACATTTGTCCTCAGTTAATACAGTATATGTTTTCAGTTAATTTTTTTTTTTTTTTAATACAACAAAAAAACTTCTCTTTTATTGTTAATGTTTATTACACTATAAACAACTTGGGCTACAATAAAGTTTTAGTTATCATTAAACCCCAAAATCAATTTTAATATCTGCATGAATATCACAACTGCATTATGATTGCTGTACCTCTATGTCAATATTGCATTATTAGTATTTCTATTGAGGATATATCGATGAAACCTCTGAAGGATTTCAACATTACCAGGGTAAATAGGCACAAAAAAATCATACAGAGCTGTAGGCATACTACTAGTTTTGCACTTGGGAGTTGGCTAGCCACACAGTGGGATTAAGTATAGACTCAATAGAAGATTTTTACTCCAGTGTTGCAAGAGACAAATGTACATAAGTTCCTTTTCGATTTAAGTTCAACCTTGTAATCAAATAAACCAAACCCAACACTGTACAGGTACCTCAAAACATTTTCCCATACAAACACATATTGGTCCTTGAAAAAAAATGGCCTGTACAATAACTTTTTTCTATGACACAAGCCAAAATATCTATATTACACTATTGTACAACATTAGAAATATATGACTGGGAAATGAATGAGCAAAATAAATCCAAAATCTTCTCAAAACCTTTATAAAAATGTTCATACATTTTGAAACCTCTATGAATTTTTAAAGAGGTTTCACACTAGTTAATATAAATCATCAACAACAAAAGAAACTCTACTGTATATGATGTAAATTTTTATTATCTACGATTCCACC
This sequence comes from Anneissia japonica, assembly GCF_011630105.1. Taxonomy (NCBI): domain Eukaryota; kingdom Metazoa; phylum Echinodermata; class Crinoidea; order Comatulida; family Comatulidae; genus Anneissia; species Anneissia japonica. The sequence goes on from NW_022740041.1 coordinate 773,519, forward strand.
GATAATTTTAATAGGATTTTTAGCATAAAGAAATTCATGATAGAAAATCATCCTAATAAATTATGAATACAAATTTAATATTGTTATACTGCCCTCATTATATGGAAAATTTAAAAACTATATATGGAACAATTACAATTTACTTCAAGACAAATTATATTTATTAACAAAAATAGTAAATTATTATTTAAACTTAAAAATATATACTTTGCTCTAAGGTTCTACTAGATAGGGTTAATTTATTAATAAGTAAATTATATCAACTATTTCAAAATCAAAACTGTTAATGATTATAATTAAAGAAAAATACATCCACCTATTAACAAAATAACTTATCTTCTGAAGATCTTTGCTATAGTGTTCCAAGGTGAAAACACAAAATATGTATTGTTAGTTTACCTGTTATTTTAGTGAGTTACAGAGTATAAGAAACATGAACAGCACCTACAAATGACAAATTCAACTATATACAAGGAAATTATGTTTAGTCTGTATTGTTTGGTATTAAACAAAAGTATTCACAAGAAGAAAATATTTTACTTGATATTTATTACCATGTGTTCATCAAGCTGAATTCATCCTATGTTGTTTGCTGAAAGAGTAAACACTCTTTAGCTCTTCATCCCTGTGATTGGACGAGCCGTATATTATACTTTCTTCCGCAAAAATAAAATAGTTTGGCCTGATTACGCATCCCAACAGTTAAAAAAATTGTATATTATACAAATATTGACTGTTCATGAGGGGAATGGTGAAATCTATTGCCCTGAAGTATGTGGAGACTGTAGATAGGCTACGGTCTCCGCATCTCCGAGGGGCAATGGATTTCACTGTTCCCCGAATATAGAGCAGTCAATATTTGTTTTATATACCTCATACATAGATTCAACGAGGCCTAAGAAAGTACTTACTTCCTATAGCCTATTACATTAGAGGCCTACTACTAGGCCTACTACTCTACTACTATTAGGCCTACTCGACTAGCTAGGCCTAGGCGATCAAAGAGTGTCTATCTCTTCTTTGCTTATTTCCTCAATTTCAACAGCACCCATCGTCTTGCAATATATTTGTCGAATATTGATAAGACATATTTAAGCACCCATCGTCTTGCAATATATTTGTCGAATATTGATAAGACATATTTAATATTATATTTAATATTTAATTCATCTCGAAAAGAGCAGCCTCCATATTTCCGTGACGCGCTCAGGGGATAATCTCGTCATAGAGGTCGCAGTCCCTTTACTGTCAGCGGTGCAATATATTGGGCCTATAGAATTTGCACATCGCGACAGTTTAAAAAAAGTACTAATTTTGAGGGGAATAGTACTTTTTGAGGGGAATAGCACTATCTGTTGCCCAGCTTAACCAATCAGATGCCTAGAATCTATGTATGAAGTATATAATATAGACCTTTGTTTTTCAACTGAACTGTTACATCACCACATTGCATCCTTTAACAAAAATGCAATTGAATCATGAACACGACTTTAAAGCCGGGACACTTGCTGCGTTGTATAACTGTCATGTGACCGTCGGCTGACGAATCCAACTCCACCCCTTGCGAGTGCTACGCAACGCAACACCGTCTGCTGATTGCTCGTGCCAGTCCCAACGGATTGTCATTAAAAAAATCCCTTGCACACGTATTTTGCAACTGCTGGGCACAGTGAAATCCCCGCTTTAAAGGTCCCCGATTATTTTTTACTTCATAAAATTCATCAATGAACTTTATTTTCATTTTTTTCCTGTCTAGTTGCTTTTGCTATTTTAGTAAAAATAGGAAATAAAACTTCATAATCATATTTTTTTCCTGCCTTACTCTCTATTAAAGGTCTTTCATAAATAAAGTTCGCTGAACAAAATATGAAAAGTTTCCTGTGGCCAAGCAAGTCACTTTATATCGAGTGAATACGTGGAACTGTCTCTTTTTTAATTACTTACTACACAGCTATTAACAATAATTAGATATAAATGCTGCCACCAGTTTAAACAATTTAATTTTTACAAATTGAAGAAACCACTTGTTGTATATTACCACCATTACAAAACACAAGGTACATTCAGTACAGTGAGGCTATTCAGATATATAAATTATCTATATAATACTCTAACCGAATTAGTTGGATGGAATACAGATTCTGAGTGTGGAAAAGATCAAAAATGTTTTGTTATTTAGGGCGAAAATATATTTTTTAATTTAATCTTCCATGATTATTTTTTTTTTATTTCTACAAATTGTTATAAAAATCTAAAGATCGCTAAGAAGACAATTTTTGAAATGTACTGAATATGAGGAGTGGAAATATGGTGTGCAGAACACTACTTACAGTATTTACGTGTGAACAGGGCCTTAGCTTATTTTTATCAGAGATTAGGCTTTAAGCCAATCCATACTATCAATTTTTCTAGTATCAGTGTGAACAGGCTGTTAGTCCTAAAGACCTATCATCTTCCCCTTTGCCCTATCTGCCATTATTATTCAATTCCAAGAGATGGGATCTTATTCCAATCCATACCATCATATTCTCTAGTATCAGTGTGAACAGGCTGTTAGTCCCAACTAGTATCATCTTCCTCCCAATCCGAGCTTGTATTACTGTCATCTTCTGAATCGCTTAGCTCCACTGCTAGACGACGAGCTAGAATGGCTGCTACAGAATTTGGTGTGCTGTCTGAGTTCTGTTTCTTGGCCTGGGTACGGTCTACTTCGCGTAGTTTGATACCTACAAATAAAATTAAAATGTGTCAATTTTGATTCAATATTTACTATAGGTAGAAGTGATATAATTATAACTTTATTAGCCATGATAACTGTTAAGAGTTCAATGGCGGATCCAGGAATTTGAAATAGAGGGGGTCCAGAGAGTGACTTTAACAAATGGAGGGTCTATACGGTTGGGGCTCGGGTAAAAAAAAATATGATTATGGCACCCAGATGGCAGAAAATGGCACTGTTAGACTTAAAATTTTTCTCAAATTCTTTTCTTTTTCTGTGAAAAATTTAGAATGCCTGGACTAGCAGGGCCCCCTTGAATCAGGGGGTTATCCAATTCTACTGCTTACCTTAAATATATTATATATAATTTAATAGTACTGTAGTAATACTTAAACCAGAATTGAGTATTTGATGAAAAATAAGAAATAATGTTGTTCAAAAAATAATAATAATGTACTGCATTTACATAGCACCTTGTAATAATAGTAAATTATGAATAAGATAAAGAAAAAATGATGTGCAGAGATATACAGCACCTGTTCTGATAGCACTCAGTAGATCACTTCTAGGATTGTCTTCTGGTTCCTCTTTAACAGGCGGTGCTGGCACTTTGGCTGGTGAGGAAATCCCTGTTTGAGCTGCTGGTCCAAGTGGTACTGGAGGTGGCGGAGGGACAAAACCAATATTTGGTGGTGGGGGTGGTGCTGGAATATATGACGACTGACCAAGATTGTGCATAGGTGTTGGTTCTGGATACGAATAGCCAGCCGCGGGGAGTGGCGGAGCATCAGGAATCTGGTGGCATTCTTCCTGTTGATCATTATGTCCTAAATCTAGTCTGCAGCCTTGGTCTGAGATCATTTGCGGTTGGTAAGGAGGCGCATCTGGATACTCTGGTGGTGATGGTACATGCTGCTGTAGATTGTACTCGTTCTGGTATCCGGTGTTCATCGGTGGTCCTCCATTACTCATTGTCTGCGGTGGTGGTGGTGGTGGGGCAGCCATCGGTCTGTTTGGCGCAGATCGTCGAGCTTCCTGCCTACCAAGTCCACCTGCATCTTGATATGGGCTGCCAGAGTAAGCCTGTCTATCATCACGTATTTGAGTTTGGTTTGGTACTGGGGTGTCCTCGTGGAATTCTTCCTCTGGTGCCATGTTATGGTGATCACTCTGTCGTGTTTGATGTTGCCGTAAATCCGCTCCATGCTTCATTGCTTCCCAGTGTTCCTTTCTTGTTCTTGCTGCCCTTGGTTGATTAGATATTATTCCTTTCTCTCTTGGGTGCCGTTGCTAAAAATTTAAAGTAAGAAATAAAAAAATTGTTGTCTTTTTATTTCGTGTTCATATGCAACAAATCCTTATGAATTTAATAGGTCATTTTATCTAAAGTTTAAATTTTAAAAATTGTATTTTTTGTGTATTAGTGTGATGTATCATAGCAATGCAATTACTAACTTTTCTTCGGTGTCTACGTTCCTGTTTCAGTAATGAAATATTCTTTTTCTGTTCTTCGCACCATAATTCAAAGAAATACCTTGGTTTGGTGTAAAATTCTAAGCCTTCTCTGCCATCTTCCCTGTGAGAGACAAATAAATATTATTATTAGCAAATCTATCTACGAACATGTGACAAATAATCGTAATTGCCTAAATATTTGTGACATCAACTCAAGCTTTAGTTATGCTGTTTTACCTACAAATACATAAGCTTATACTTACACAATAATAATACTGTCTCTTATACACATCTAGATGTGTATAAGAGACAGGTGGAAATATGGTGTGCGTATAAGATATATTTTATTTATTATTTCAGTTAACATTATGACAGAAAAATTGCTTTGAAAAAACCCAATAACAATGGAAAAAGAATAATTACTGAAAACTGATAGATCATCAGATATGTGCCCCACTTTTAGAGCAGTAACAGCCATACAAAAGTGCCCCCTGGAGTCCAGCCTTGAATGTATATGCAATGGAGTTAATGAGATCAATAGAAGCAATACCGGTAAATCATCTTGAAATTACCTCTGATTATTCAGCATCTCAATTTTCAAAGTAATTACGATCCTTACTCTACAAAATGCTTGTTTAATATCAACAGTAGGAGTCAATAAACTTTTACCCGATCGTTTCAGATTGCAAGATTTTGATGAATAATATTTTTTAAATTTGATTTACATTGTATGTTGTTTTTCTTTTGTCAAGAGATGAGATATTTTAGAAACAATATTTTGCATCATAGGATAATTGGTGGTATATATTTTTTTAAAGTTTTTGCACTGTTTTATCAAGAATTAGCTTAGAATATCTAGACATTCATTAGTAAACCGAACCAAATCTAAGTTAATTCTTGTAATTTTAACTGTCCCTAAAATCACTAGGTATGTCCGAAAAAATCTGTACACTGGTAGTGTTTACCATAAACCAAGGATATTAGCAAAGTTAATTATAGATGTCCGTCAAGCTAAACTGTAAAACAGTTGAAAAATGTAATTTCATATTTGAACTAGCTGACTGCATATTTGAGCAAGTTATTATCAATTAAAAATTTACCCTGTCATTTAATGGACACCAATTATTATTACAATACTTGATCTTTATCCTCAATTATTAAGACTTTTTTTTAATTGGCACATTAAGAAAAAGGTATAATGCACCTAAGAAATTCACTGATTCAAAGATTGAGGGCGTTAATTATATTTTCTTTAAAAGTTTATTCTAACTGGATCACAAAATATAGTACAGTACATATCAGTAGTAAAAATATTTCTAAAATTGTTCTTAGAAATTAGTCTGAAGGTTGCTCAATTGTATACACTTCCTCTGCATTTCTCCTGGCCTTCATCTTGGGTTTAAAGTGTTCCTTTGTTTTGAAGAATATAACAGATGTATACAGCAACGCCGTACTTATCGATGAAACATTGATTGTGTTAAGATGAAGTGCTCCCTATCGACTATGTACATTTACAGTGAATGACTCCCCTGAGGGCGTGTGTTTTGGAGACTAGTAATTTTAATATAACTTCACAATTTATATATATATTGACAGTGAAACAAGCATGCTTGCACCATCTATTAGTATATGAAGATGTATATGCTGATCTGTAAAGTTGGTAGATTTGAGCAACGGTTCTATAGACTAATAAAAAAGGTTTTGGATAAAAAATACGAGTAGAAAAAATATAATTCCCGTAATTCATAGCATACCCCACCCCCTTAAAACAAAAGTTCACAGTTTTTTGGTTTTTTGGGGGGAGGAGGTTTATACTGCACCTGGGGAAAAACCTCATCGATCAAAAGGCAATTCTTCAGAACTGCATATCTAATTCCAAAGCCAGAATTTGATTTTTTGTTTTGTTTAGAGTATTTGTAGAAATTAATCATACCCTGGGCTTTAGCCCGAGAAAAGGCTTATATGTAAAAATGGTAAGTTAGGGGGTGGGCTTATACCCAAGATACTACAGTACGGTAAAGGTATTAAAATACATTGGTAGAATCGACTGGCTCATGGTGGCTCATATAACAGATTTCTTTCAATAAATTAATGTGTTCTGTGAGGTATACTTTTGGCAAAACATTTTAATGTCATTTAAAAAAAATACAAGACCTAGAACCAAGGTTCCAACAATTTTGAGGGGTCTTAAGATATTGTTGAATGGAGTGCTTTTCCTTCTTTCGGTTAGTTTATGGTTTAGGTGTGTTTTCATGTTAACTTATTTATAACCTGCATTTTCTAATTTTCTACCATGCTGCAACATTTTACTATAGTCTACCACCTTTAGTTTAAGTCGCTGGTCTCGTGTAGAAATGGTCCATTTTTCATTTTAAACAACGCTGATGCACCCTTTTGAAGAGTAGGGACCCTACTGGAAATAAATTGTTTATCATTGCTTATAAAATACATGTCCAAAATGACTAAATCCCAACAAGACTGCTAAATTAATATTCAAACTTATCATTTATTAACATTATTAATATTATTATTATTATTATTATTATTTAGTTCTGATAGTTATTTTCACACTGATAATTATTTTCACACTTATCTTTTTCTTTTAAGTGGATTTGGAAAGAAATATGTATGTATAATTATTAATTATTGAAAAATAAAATACAACACAATACAATACAATATATAATAACAAAAAAACACATGTAAAAAATAGTAAAATATTAATAGTAAAAACAATTAATAAAGAAATGGGCGAAAAACATTTTTACCTGTTCTGAAGATTTTACCAATTGAGTGGCGATAGGTTTAACAAGAGAACAATATGATTTAACCATACATTACCTGTACGGGGTGAGAATGCTAAGCCGTGGCGGCTCCTCGCACTTATTGGCGTATGTATAATGAACAGCTGTAGGCCGCTTCTCTTTACTCAACATCTCCTGATCCATGATCACTTTACTCTGGAACGGAGTATGTGCCAAGATATCTTGCAAAGACACTACACAGACAAACACCAAGACAGCAAAGACAACACATATATAATTAACATCAAAGATTGTGTAACAAAAATGATTATAAAATCTCTGTTCAATCAAAACCGTAGATCTATTTGCTGTACTATACAGTATGCAAAAGAAAGTGTATGCAAAAAATAAACTATAATGAATCATTCTCTGTAGTTTTAAGTACTATTGTATTGTCTCAATTTTGCAGATCTGAAATATGTTGTTCTAGAATAACAACAAGCATCAATTGTACATTTGTTCCATGCTTTATGTCAAATCGATAATAAACAAATGAATATTATAAATACATCTTGCAAATTATGGATAAAACTTCATCAACACTATTAAACTGTGTGTAATTTGAACATATAAAATGGTGATATCACATCACACCATTATGTGATAGACATGATGATGCCATATCACAGATAAATGAGCAAATTCATAGTATTATTACACATAACTGGATGGACAGAACCTAAAAATAATAATGGTATTCTGTCGACACTACCAGATTTATGTGACAAATAAATATGATATGCCTATATGTGGGTGTAATATGACGTCACCAATGCCCTTATATGGGCATTAAACAGACACATTTGTTGCATATTATTTGACAGTATGGCATGCTCAATCTCATTAGGATGCTTAGGAAGTGGAGTTGGGTGTAATAATTATGGTACAGTACTGTAGGTGTTTTGGTATGTAATTAAGGTTGGGAAAATGCAAGATGCAAAAAAAAAAATTATTCTAAAACAACTACTACAAGTCAGCTACAGGATTCAAGCGATTCAAACAAAGTTGATATTACTTGATATTAATTATGTATGCATTCGATCATGTATCAAATATTACTGGAGCAGAACCCTTCAAAATGAAGTTTTCTAATGAAGAAATCTATATAAAGCTAGATACACTGCAGCATTATATTCTTAAATACATGTCTCCGTCTAATTAAAGACCAATTTTCAGACCGGGGTTTCAATGGTCTTTAGCAGCTTTTGTCTTTAATTGGAGTAATAAAGATAAAAAATATTTGTTAATATGGGACCACAGAAAAGTGGTTTTAACTGGAGGTGGTCTTTAATTGGAGGGGTCTTTAATTAGAGGAAGACTTGTAGTAGTAAAATTTATCCTATCAGAACTATAAATATTATTAGTATATGCAATATATTAAAATCTCTTACTCTTATGGACTTACTACTAATTGATTATAGCCTGGCAGCGGGCTGTTTCATATTATTGAAGGGTGTCCTGGCAAATGGTCAATTATCATGCCGGACTATCCTATTCACAAAATGAGCCAACCGTGCTCAGATTCAGAACAAAGATCTTATAATAACAAGATAGCATTTCTGCGTGCAAATTCTGCAATAACGCAGTGTAGGGTGCCCTTACACAAAAGTCTTTAACTAAAAAGATAGCGCATCTGTATGCGAATTCTATAACCAGGGTAAACTAGGGCACCCTCTCTCAAAAGTAATTATTTTTTAAGCTTCATTTTACTGAACACCGCTACTTCTATTTGTTGGCGTAAAATCACTGAGAGCGCTATCTTGTAATTATAAGATCTTTGATTCAGAAGTAGGATTAGCATTGAGGGCTAGATTACAGTCCAGTCTAAACATTTTTTTTCCTAATGTTGATGTTTAAGTAGGGGTCTTTCTTGAAACAGCTGGTGTACAATACATTATTGCATCCAATTCAAAAAGAGCACTACGTCTTGGTCAAAGTTCATCCAATGCTTTCAAGATTTGAATCTCACTTTTGTAAAGCTGTGAAAGGTCTGCCCACACTAACAACTTTATGTGACAACTTTTTGTGATGTGGCCATAAACAGGCATGATGATGTCGTATTACACCCAAATATGGGTACATCACATTTACTTGTCACCTGACTTTGAAAGGGTAAAACCAAGGACTCTGGAATTAAAAGACAAGCATATCTAAAGCACTAAGCTACAATACCAACTTATTTATTTGTCCTAATTCTAAATTCATGTTGAATAAGCAGTTATCGATCATAAAAGATTTTTATCAGAATTAACATAAACAATCAAATTATTACATAAACCATCAAATTATCATAAAATGAGTAAAAATATTGTACACTAAATTTTCAGAATATATGATTCTTGTCGTTTTGAGCTACAGTATTACAATGTGAAACTACAGAGGTGAACTTTGAACATTTCACCATAAAATACATGATACGATATTCCTTCATAATTATTTTTGCTTTAGTAGACATGAAAAATGACCATTATTATTCCTAAAATTTTTTACTCAAAACACAGCATAAATTGATGTGTCTACAGAGAGCATTTATTGAAAATATTTTGTCAGCGGAGACCAGCTAATTGACGTCTCCAAGACGTCTAGCTTGTGCAACTTTGCCATTGACCTCTGGGTAGGATTTAAACATCATCAGTCAAAAATAACAACATAAAAACAATTTTCTTAAGATTTTTTTTTTTACAATTACAAGACTCCACAATGTTGGAATGGAAAATGTTCCCGCTTGACCAAAATGTGCGGTGTATCAATGGGAAATATCACCATGTTACTTTTGAAAATAAATTGTTTAATTTATATTATTCATTATATTTACTGTATCTGTAGATTTTACAACAGTATTTCTTTCTGTAATATGAACTATGACATGACCATGGTTTTTATATTTTTAAATGTCTGTTGGAAAGCATTATAATTCTAATATTATTAAAAATCTAGGCCTTTTCAGATATTTAAATATTAAACTCCTCTTCTTCCAATAAACTGCACAAGCTCAATCCTGAGCACTCTGGTAGTTGGTGTAGGAGCTATGTGATTGTCAATGTTATTGTAGATTGGAATGTTGAGATTGTGCTGTGTGAAAGGAAAACAAATCAGAGCGGAACTAATAATATGATAAATATATTAATGTTTGGATTGTATTTATGATTATTTTATCATTATTGTTGATCAAAATTATGTTTCATGAAATCACTTGGTATTTTATTTGTGATGATGCAAGTCATTTTAATGCTTGGATGTTAATATGACTGCTTTATACTGTGAAAAAGTACATTAATGAAAACTAAATGATAATGATCATAATGATATGATAATGGTACTACTTGTTTATATTGATTTGTGAAAGCAGGTATTTTGGGGATTTTTCTGTGCTTTGATATTGTTTACAATAATTTTTTGTTCGATTTTCGATTTTTATATTTTTAACAAATATTTAAATTTTTACATTTTATCTGTTTGGATTTTAATGTTTTAGTGTTCTATTTTTTGCCAACTGAAGATGCTTTTTTTTTTGTTTTTTTATGAAAGATAAACAAAGTTTATTCGTATTTTTAAACTGCTACACAACTACGTTTCACTGACAGATATTGAACCTCTATCCAATATATCAAATTTAACGTGACAAATACCTGTCATTTGCCAATATACGGGTATGATATGACATCATCACGCCCATAAATCACGTACCTTTTGGCAAATTCAACTTGATAATGTGGTTAAAGCTCTACATCTGGTTTAATGGATTTTTGATTTGTTTATAACGAATTTGACGAGAGTTAAACTTCTTCAGAATCTTGATCGAAATCTACAGGGACAGTGATAAGATCAAGCAGGCAGAATATAAAGTAAGATCCAACCTACTGACAGATAAATTCATGTTGATCTACTTATACTGTAAGCTCCCTTGAAGATCAATATTTAAAAAAAAAATCAATGATAAGAAGGTATAAGAAAAAAAAAATAATGTTAAAGTTATTTACCAACCAACCAACCAGTGGTTTTACCTCAAAAAACCATATTTTTACACATTGTGTACCAAAGGTTATACGATCTTGTTAACTATATTAAAGTTACATGCACCTACCAAATGTCAAATGAAAAAATATTGACTAAGCATGCAACATATGAAAATCAAGGTCGTTTGGTCACCATTCCTTTTCATAAATGTTTAACCTTTGAATGGATAAGCCAAATTCTATGGTTTAAGTCCAACCACTCTCAATGCACAGATACCTCTAAAAAGAATTTCAAAGAAACGTAGAACACCACCTAGAATGCAAATGAACCACATGGACAGCGATGGTAAACAAAATATTAGCACAAACTGAATCAAACGTAATAATATGAATCTATTGCAAGCACAGAATACCTCTAAAAAGATTTTCAAGGAAGTATAAAACACCACCTGGAATGCAAAAGAACCCCATGGATATCGATTTTAGCACAAATTGAATCCACTTTAAACTTAATAATATTCATCTAATCGCAAAGCATGGAATTAGGAAGTAGGGGGCGTTTTTCAGTAAGTCATGGCTAACGGCAAACAAGCATAACTGATGATGATTTTATTCAAGGACAACACGTGCGTAAGTAATACCATAAATTTATTACAGATCAGTGTATCTCACGGTAATAATTAAAATAATATGAACCTGATGTCAGTCTAACAAAATGTATTCAAAATTAATGGTTTGGTTGTACTGTACAACAGAGATAATTTGTTCATACAGAATGAAGCATTATTGTTTATTTTCTGTAATTAAATTATAAAGTAATTAATTAAATTTGGAAGTTGGTGTCAATTAAAATTACACTAGACTTTTATTATGAAAATCATATAAATGGTCTGCTATTTAGGGATCTATGCAAAGTACTGTACAATCATGTATAAATTATGCACATATTAATAGGCACTGACAACATGTATCTTTTTAGTTTTCTAATGGAGTCGAATAATTAACTTTGAGAAATTCAAATATATACTTTTACTGTGTAAGTTACTATAGTAGCTACACAGTGAACTATATCTTTAAAAGTTATATGATAAAAACTGACAAAATGACATTTATAAGCCATAGTCTAAAGAATGATGTAAATAATATACTGAGATAGCATAACTGATACCTGATCAAACCACGCTACTGGAAATATTCTCAAGGGCTATCACAGTAGCTAATAAGCTATAACTATATAATTATGATATTTCATTTTTTTCTGGGATGCAAACCTGATATTTAATATCATTAGATTTACTTGAAAGGCTGAATACAGGCTCGGCCCACGTAGTGAATTTCAACATATTGATCGGGTTTAACCTTGGAAGTGGTTTAGCAAACATACTGCAGTTATAAAGTATACTAACACATCACTTCATAGATTGGAATTAAGGAATAACCTAGGTAATCAAATTACCAATTGAATGAGCAGAGTACAAAGACTCGTCTCTCATTAGTATTGTAAATAAATCATATTTCTTTATTAAATTTTTTATTACATTCTCATTTAAGAATGAATGACTTGCCATTTAAATGTACAGGATGGAAAAAATAGACTCCCAGCGGAAGTGCATTTTTATTGCTTGACATGTTTTTTTATTTTTTATTTTTTTTGGCTACTTTTCATGATTTTTGTGTTGACAATTCATTAGAATAACTGTACAAGTATATACCAGATTGTTGTGACTTTTAGTGAACTTCCTAAGACGTCTTATAGCAGCTTTCTGTGTTGTCAATTCAATTGATAACTTTACTGTAGGTCTCATAAACATGGCATCACATTTTGTAAACTTGATTTTCATTTTTATCTTTAGCTGACCCATCCCATGATTCTGCCACCAGATTTACTCTTACAAGTTCAACTGCCAGACAACAACAAAGTGTCTACTACCCCCTGGGGCAGCATACACAAAAACTTCTGAGATTGGATTGAATTCTTATTCAGTGTAAACACTAAAGAAAACCCACAAAAATCTGAAGAAGACACCGGGAGAAAACCTTCTACTCTTCTCCAAAGAGAGTACTGTGTAAACGCTTCACTTGAAACATGGTGCACTACTGAAGCCTGTATTTTAGCCCTCAAGCTGAAACACAAGGAGAGCGGAGATAGGAACTGAGCCTGGGACCAAGAGATCGCTATTTAGCACACACCAAGTGGCTATCACCATCAGTTTAACTGAGTGCCCTGAGCAAAACGCAGAACCATGAATGCTAGCAAAGATTCATCAAGTTCCTCAAGCTACAGTACAATGTAACATCATAACCAGTCTCATCATTCATGCAAGAAATTTTAATTTTTGGCTGTAAAAATACGTTTTAATATTAAACCTCTCTTTAGTGTACCATAGCCTTGGAAGTAATCAATAGCATGATTTTTTATAATTATAGACTTACAATGAAGAGAGTAATTACACTAGGCCTAATAAAAATCAGGATCATGTTAGTAAATAGGCCTACATGGATGGCAGAAAATATATTGATGATATAAAAGATAAATCCTTTTATTCAGCATGAAAAAGACATTTGTGTGCGTATATAATAAGTGTCGTTAAAAATATTATGGATGTACTGTAGTTATAGTGGGCGGGACCACCCAGCCTTGAAATTTTCCACCCAGTCTTAAAGCTAATTCCATGGCCTTCCACCCACCCTTGTTAACCCACTTTTCCATCCTTAAAATCCACTTGTATTACTTGTATTATTGTATTATTAGAGTTTACCAATGTTATCACGCAACCACCCTCAAAATATCTGTCCCCACCTTTATTTTTCATTAGCTACAACCCTGTATATCAGATATTAGAAACTTATAGCACTATATCGAATTTGCTCATGAGAATATGTGGTACTTGGTAAGAATTCCTCCGAAATTTTGTGTAGAACCAATGCAAATGCCTTTTTTTAAAAATTATTATTATGTATTTATTTATATATTTTTTAAAATTTAATTTAATTTTTTTTTTAAACTTTATTTCTTTTAGTTTTTAGTTCTTACTTATTTTTTTTTTCTAAAAGTGAATTTATCTTCTGCTATTTAAATTTTGTAAAAATTTGTTTTTGTAACTTTGTACTGAAATTGATAAAAGTTAACAACCCCAGTATATTTAAAATAAATCTTGGAAATGTTTATCTAGGTGGAGTACCTGCATTGGAATTTGTAGACTAAAAAAAAAATTAATTTATTCATGATATAATGGAAATGTTTTCTGTGAAGCTGGGTGGTCTAGGACTTCAAACCTTATGAAATAGTGATTAGGTTCACTTTTTTGTTGTGACCATCTTGTTTTGGCAATAGAAGAATAATAATACCTGTGTAGTGTGAATAATGCAGTTTAAATAGGAGACTATGGAGGCTTTTAGAGCCTAAAAAAAGACTGCTTTATAGTGACTATATTTTCCCCATTTATTACTAATAACATTTTTATGCGCTGAATTTTACATCTCGCACATGATTCGCATGTAAGCCTACTGTTGTGAAAATATCAGGGCATAATAAAATTGTCGACTGGCTAGCCGGGACTGGTTTGAAATACTGTATATAGGTCAGTTGAACTGAAAGCATCATTTTCGAAAATGAAAAAATTCAGTTTCTATCCTCCGTACAGTGGGAAGCCAAATGTAACTGATAGACCAAAATTACTGCCTCCTCCATCCAAGGCGGCTTAAAATATATATCCAACGAATGAATTAGATTGCACTGCAGCAACGGTTTATAATTATCTATGTCACGATTACAGCTAGCTCAACCGTCTAAAAAAAGCCGACTTTATTTTGTCTGCAAATCTTATTCTTAATCACAAGCTAGAACTCCACAGCATACAAATGCTAATACTTGCTATTCCCTCATAATCTAATGTGTTTGTAATGTAACACATGAAATGCAATAAATCTAATTACGTAATACATAAAACTGCTGCTAGCCAATAACAGCTATGCCATTATCAGGATTTTTAAAACTCTCACCAGGTGAAAATACTATCTCCAAATTTTCAGCATTTATATTCCTCTTAAAAACCAAAGATCTGTCCATTAATAATAAGTTTCCTGTGATAAATATCCAAGATTTGGCCATATGGACATGATACTATATGGGCAAAACACAGGTACTGCAGTTGTGACATAAAACGATTTTTAGATTGGCTGGTAATCAATTTAAAGAATTTTGTAGTATAAATGTGCTTAAATCAGCATTTAAAATCCGTGTAATTAATTATATCATTATTATCACTAGAGCCATACTTTTTGCAGATAACAAAGAAAAGATGTACATTAAAAAACCAACAGAAAATGGTTGATCAAAAGAAAATTGCCAGGAATAAGATAACTATTAGAATTAGATAACTTTATTATTATTCTTCGATACTTTTAAAAGTGCAATTAGAAGTTTTAATTGACTGATATCTGTTTACCAGATATATTCACATACACATATATTCTGTGTTGTATGTGTTGTTCACGTTTGTAATTGTTTTATCTTTTTTTAGGGCCTGTTTGAGTCAGAATAGTTTGGACTATGCATATAAAGTAGTGTTGAATAAATAAATGACAGGGTTTGGGAATTACCATGAATTCAGCCTTCTACATCCTGAGTTCTCTAAGCTATAAACTGCCACTTAAATCAAAATCAGAAACATGAACATCTATAGTATAATGAAACGAAAACCTAAATGCTTGCTCATAAAAAAGAAACAATTTATAACAACCAAACATCATAAATTGCTCTATAAAATGCTATAATAAAACAGCATCAATTTTATTATAAAATTTTAATGGTTTCTCTCAATCCCCAAGTGAAAAAGAATAAGGACGATGATATACATTACACTACAGATTTATCTAGTACACTGGAAGCGAATTGTTCCAATGTTATTATTTGAGGGGTTTTATGCACGGACCTTTAATATTAAGCTCCATGATAAAAAACTTTTCTATCACATCTTATATATTTAATAAATCCTACAGACAGAAGATGCTTTCGTTTGGTAATTATGTTTAGTGTATCAATGGTTTTCTTCTCGCTAATTTTTTTTTCCGTTAATTGTTATTTCTTAAAATAAAATGGGACACTTCTTGGCATCTATAATTTTCATTATTGATAACCAAAAGTGAAGTTCAAATGGAGCGTACAGTACTACTGTATTAATGGCCTCTACGATCAATTCCAATTACTGTAGTAGCCTAGAAGAAATTCAGTAAAAAAAAAATAACCACAACTGCTTGATCCATCAGTCAAATTTTAATAATGACGCAAACATACTTTTGTGCCAAATAATTACACATATATTAGTCAACTTATGCCTATGTCACAATCTGTAAAGCTGGCTATAAAACAAGGGCAGTAAACTATGCAACAGAATGCCATATCCTAATACACATTCACAGACTAAACCTTTTTATGTAATACTGTAAAAGCAGAAACGTTCGCAAAATGAAACTTTCGCGAATTGATAATTTCGGTCGTTTTTTGCGATATTAAACTTTAGCGAATTCGCAAAAGGCCTAAATTTTATTCATGAGAGGAATACCATACAATAGCTGAAAATATCGTATTGTGAGTTCTAGGCATAGGTTAGATAGGCCTACAGCCACTGTCTAGGCTACAATAGCTAGACCTAGGCTAGGCGCCATAAGCCTGCAGCCTACCTCAGCTGCTGGGACCAGGACTTTAGCTGGCCATCCCAGGCAGAGTTAAGAAAGACACAAGTTTACATACTGTACTGAACATTACAATATACTCACTCATACAATATTCCTAAATTTTGTATGGTATTCAAACATCCTACAATGAACAATATTTATTCCTGTAGGCCTAATATTGATTCAAACGCATTGATTGATGATGACTGAACATCGTGGCATGTCAAGGTATGAAAATTAGTTTCTATTTTAACTTCTTAGTGTACACTGCGCAGTGGTTGCACATGTGCAATCACATGCAGTGATGATCAGAACCTCCATGATCAGTATACTTATTTTGAAAAAAGTTGAAATTTTAAAGTGATTTATAATGACCAAAATCTCATTTGTGAAACTGATTCGAGATTCACGATAATCAGATAGTATTCTACTGATCTTTTTTGAAACATAGAACATGTGACCTGAAAATTATTCGCGGCATAAAAATTTTGCGAATCTGGACCATTCGCGAAATTCGCTGAAGTTTAATGCGTGCGAAATTTTCTGGTTTTACAGTAATTGGATGTAAAAGAACCATTGGACATTACGCTACATGATCCTTGACAGCGACTGGTATTAAAATGAGGGTACATACTGTACCCTAGCCCAGTGGTTCCTAGTCTATTATTCTGAGAAGATCTAATCTATCATTCTGAGCAGATCTAGTCAATTATTCTGAGAAGATAGTCTATTATTCTGAGAAGATCTAGTCTATTATTCTGAGCAGATCTAGTCTATTATACTGAGCAGATCTAGTATATTATTCTGAAAAGATCTAGATCTAAGCCCTGCCCAGACTCAAATTTTATTTGACAAAAACATGTGACATCATATATCATGACCATATATAGGCACACCATGACTAAATATGGGGATACAACAGTTTTCAGTCAAAGAAAAATTGACAATGTGGAGAAAGTTTTAGAAAAACATTTAATTGAGTTTGATTTGAGATTGTGTACATTATTATGACTCTAAGAGAGATCAGAAAATAATATAGTTGAAATGTTCAGAATATTCTCACAAAAACATGCACAGAAATTATGAAATTTGTGCAGATCGAAAATAAATAATAAAAAAAACTTTTATGTATATTGACAGTTGTCTGAGCTGCATTGAAGAATGATTCTCTGCGGAATGTTAATGTCAGAGGTCAGTGTAACCATTAATTTTAAGATAAATTATGGTAAGATAAATATTGGCAAGTGTGCTAAGTTATGTCTACAGCATGCAGGCACATAATGGTAATTATTAAATTGATTGTTCTTAAAAAAACATGCATTTTGTAAGAGAAAGATGAAGAGGTGATAAAAGCCACCATGTTAGGTGCGAAATTACAAAAAAAAACTTTGTTAATTGCTCCCGGCCCTGTGTTTTGATTGGTCGAGATTTAATCATTGTCACACAATCTTTGATCTGTGTCCATTTCGGACTAAACCATTACCTGTAAGGGGTGAGTAGGTTCAGCTTCGGTGGTTTATCGCATAGCATGTATAGCTCCCTCATAGTTGAGGGCATAGTGTGGCCAGCTACTACCTGTTGGTCCATGAGCGTAGTACTTTTGTAAGCTTTGCGCAAATGGATATCTTGTAATAAAACTGAAAAATGGCCAAAAAGAAATACAAAAAAAAAAGAACTAAAAAACCTGCCCATCACCATAAGGGCATGTTTGTTAGTTGAAAAATATAGATTGAAATAATAACATAGTATTACCATTCCATTTTACAGTACAAGGAAAAGTATACAGAAAGTCTCCTTGTTAAATTTATTCTGGCTAGAGTATACAAACTATATTTTTAAAGTTAAAGAATTTTTTTAATTTTTTTTTTTTAGAATTTTATTTAAATATAATTATTAGAAATAGGACTATTAACAACTTCTTTTCTGTGTTGTGCTTAAAAATTGCAAAAATAACAATTATCATATTTGTTCAATCGCTAGAACACATTTAATAAGAAGTCAATAGTTGTGTATAGTCATATTAAGAAGAAATCTCAAATGCATGACTAACAATTTTGCATCAGTAAAAGCTAATATTAATATTGTCCTGATTTAACTGAACACTGTATTTTTAAATACCTGATGGTTTACAATTTAACATATTTCTAGGTATTTAGAATTACAAATTTAAACAAACAAGTACTAACTGCTCAACAAATGGAATGGTTCAACTTTGTTACAATCTTTCTAAGTACTGCTGCTGAATAAAATGAATAATCAAATTTAGTTAATATAAAGGCAAAAACAGGACTACCAAGAGATTTTTGGGAAAAAACTGAAGGCTATCCTCAATCATACAGGCGAGTCAATGGCTGGGGCGCTGCAACAGCACGCTTGCCTATGGTTCTGGAGGTAGAACAAGTATTTTTGAACAAGGACTGTAAACTACAGGCCTAGTGTACACAATTAGCTCATGTCCACTAAAAAGGACATAGTACATATTTTGAGATGAATTGGGGGTTACCGTGTACTGGTCCATACAGCCCCTGTTCTGGACAGACGCGAGTAGCTGGTACCGGTTTACCGGCCAGTTCAGACACTAAGGGAGCCTCAGGGAAGAAGAAAAGTTACTGTATTGAGCTACTGTAGTCCACGCTTTAAACGCTCTCATCTTCAGAAAACAGCACTATGTTATGTATGCATACAGAAGACCTCAAATAGGGCATACTTTAGTAATGTTATAGACAAATTGTTATTTTTTAGGTTAATGACTTTATTGCAGTGTGATCAATATTTACGTTCTCTTTAGAGAGAATCATTGTGCTTTTTAGGAGGGCCAGTTTGCATTGCTAACAAGACCCAGTTTGCATCTTAGAGCAACGTAGTAGGCCCAGTTAAGTCTTTTCCCTTTTCCCTCACTCTTGGCAGTCCTGCAAATGACTACTTTAAATTATAATATGGAAGTGCTGTTTTATACACCAAAGAATACTGTTTCTATTTTGCTAATCTCCAGTATTAAACAGCAAAAATAAATGATGTGCTGATGTAAAGGTTACGTAATTTACCTAAGTCAAACCTCATCACTTATGATTGAGAAATCAGAAGTTGTTAAACACAAGCATCGTTTAAATAATTCTTAGAAATGGATTGGAAATTACTATCAGGATCTGTCACAGTGTCAGGCTATATCATTGTAAATAGAATAACGCTGTAATATTGGATTGAATTGATTGGATTTATTCGATGTAAACACCAAGGATAACCCACGAACTCCAAAGAAGACTAATTTGCAGTGTGGTCCTTCTGGTAGCAATTGGGCAGTATACTGGGACACAATCCCAATACTCTTGTTCGAAGATTGTATTGTGTACTTTAGAGTGCACATGGCGATAATTTACTATACGCGGGATGAACAGCATACACATTTAATCCAAAAGATTGTGTGCTATTCAAACTTTCATCTCAACCCTTCCACTAAAAAACAAGGAGCAGCAGCTAGGAACCAGACACCATTAGACATCTTTACAGTTCAGTGCACCACAGCTTAACAAACTGAGCTATTAAGCACACAGGGAAAGTCCCTATAAAATTTTCTATAAAAACATTGGGTAAATATTGGACTGTTTCATGTTTTTATAGTACTACGCATTTATCTGGCTCAAATTATTTGGATTTTGGTGAATACAGCAAGTTGTTGTGACTGTTTTTTTGATTGAATGACACATCTGCATAGTACTACAGTATGCTTGTCAAGTTCTTGTTTAGAGAAAAATTACATACAATGATGAGATTTGACTGTATCTTCATTATAAAACATTATGTGAAATTATGCAAATGAAGTTACTGTACTAACATAAAAGTAATAAAAATAACATAAATAATCCCGTGAAATAAAGAAAGTGGTCATAGTGTCTGTAGAAACTATTTCTGTTACAGAAATAGTGTCTGCAGAAACTATCTCTTTGTAGGCTAAATTATTGTTTGATAGATGTCCATATTATTCAAAAAAGCACTATTTGGATTAGAAAGAAAAAGCTTGCAATTTAAAAAAATTTATTATTGCTGCGAAAATTAGACCACTACCGTGATGAAAGCAATTTTATAAGGCAACCAGTGAGGAAGAAATGGAGCTCATTCCATAATCTTTTCACGCACACCTTGCTACAGTAAGTTATCAACCGGCAATTCAGGCTTATAGTTCTTTTTAAAATTTCATTTCCAATAATGTATTTTTCTAGTGAAGATTCTGTAACAATCATTTTGAATTTAAAAGCCTTGTGGTTTCTAAACTAAATGGATGCAAATTGCTAACATTTGATAATATAACATGTATGTAAAAATAATGAATTGCATGTATTTTAATTAATTGCCTATAATACTCTGAAATGCGTACTAAGCTCTAAAACAACAAAAAGAATCATCAGTTTATAGTAATACTGTGTTAGGGTGATTTGCGTCATGTAATCAATAAATGTCAAAATTATCTCCTTCTTTAATATAAAGTTCAACTATGATACATCTCTAGTGTCAGCCAAATCATGGGAATTAATCAGTATTACTTGTAAAAATGTTTGTACATTTGAACAGTAACTAGCCATTATGCATTGAAAAAAAACGAACAAAAGGAATTTTGAAAAAAAAAGTTATTATGCTGTAACATTTGTTGTGATTATTCATCATACTGATGTTTTTATACAGTATTGTGCCCAAAATTCTAGGCCTACTGTATGCTTTAAATGATACAGAAGTTCAGTTGTTGGTTGAGAATATTCCAAATTAATTTTCGATTCAATGATTTGCATCACTTTGAAGGTGTGACATCCAGTAGAGATGTTCACTTACCCGCCCACCATCTTGAAAAATATTGAGACTATCAACAGTCACATTTTCACTTCACATGTTTCATTAAAAGTTAAATATTCTGGCAAAGATACTTCTTGCAGTTTTGATTTATGTTCAAACATCAATATATTTGCTTATGAATATTCGAGAGATAAAATATACAAATTAGATGGTATCCTTTAAGAAAAACAAGAGCAATGCAAAGTTGTTCAAGATTTGATATTTAATTTTCTAAAAATATAACTTAATTTTCCACGCACCTGGATCTTGAGTGGCATCTAACTTGGTGACCTTCACAGTAAGTTTATCGATGCGGTCTTGCAGAATATTAGCTCGGATAAACACCGAGTTTGCCTCTTGGTAAAGGTCACCGAAGATATCCTCTGCATGTTTACTAAGATTGCTCAGTTGGCGTATCACACCGGATAATGTGTTATTTGTCACGCACTCAAGTTCATTCTTGATGCCCCGACTGATTACGGTCCGACTCAGATGAACCGGCTCAACGTGACGTTTTATAAGCGGCATGTTGAGTAACAACTAAGAGTTCAGATCTGTAAAAACAAATTTACATATATAAATAGAATAAATCTTCCTGATGAGGGGCGGACCAGATTCTCCAGCCACATCCTTCCACCCATCACCTTCTTTGATAGCACCAAGGATATCACCAGTGGAAGAAGCTCTTATTCTAAATGTTTTGAAGAACAAGGAAACAATCGGGTAAAAAAAACTTGTAACACAGAAAGCGGCCACTCTAAATTTAGTCTAATGCACCTAAGGCTACAAACAACACTTAAATTACTTCCTGTGGTCATGTAAGCATTCTACAGTAACTTTAAACAAGGAAATAAATTAAGGGAACGATGATTAATGTACTGAAGCTGCGAAGTGGGTAGTTAAAAGTTTATTTACGAAGCATAAATCAACACAGTGTACACTGTCTTTTATCATGTCTTGTGAATAAGATAAGATAATTGTTATTGGTCCTTGGTAATTCTTTCCATTGACACAAGACTTGATCGATAAAGTTTACAGCAATCAAGAAAGTATGTAAGAATATTAAGAAAACATGGGCGAAACACTGACTATCATATAGTATATAATTACTATAGTAAATAAAACAATTGATTTAATATTAATACTAAACTGACTAGTGAAAATTATAATGGTCAAGTTCACACTAGAGTCCTAGCATCCAGATCGGGAGACAATCATTAGCGTTAACCTTTAGTACCTGTGTGAGAATGCCTGATCGAGATACGTTAATGGTTAGCAAACGCTATCGGTTAGCAAGTTGAGCATGTTTCTATCATTAACCAATGACACATGCATTTCCAGTTTCTAGTTACCTATTGGCCACTCATCATCTTGATATCCGCATCAGGATTTTCTTGTATGAACGCATGGGTGAGCATGTACAGGTATGTTTGTAATCCAAACTATTTTTCATGTAAACCTTTCCTCATAGAGGGAACGTCCTCCCAAAAAAAAAAAAAAACCTCCACTTGCACCAAACACAGTTCCATCATAAGAAAACTTATAAAAAAAATAAAAATTCTAGAATGCTTCAGATCAATTTAGTTCTACTTGAACCCAATCCTGGAGCATATCCCTTTTGACAACTAGGACTCCTGGCATCCTCAAAGTATCCTGTTCATACATGAGGGCTAAGATATGATCATGACAAAGAGCCCCATCATACTTATTATATCAGCCCGGGGACACCGTAACTATGGCCGACTCAACACAACCGCTCCGTTTGCATTAATATTTTAAGTCGGTTCAGGGTCGCACTGCGAACGTTCACACATCCTCCTTTGCGCCAGGTTTGCAATGCACTGCACTTATCAAAGCGACCTTGGTGACCCAGGTTCGGTTTACGTTCAGGTATGTATATGACTCAGCCCGGTTCCCGCATTGCGGGACCAGTGCCGACTAAATTCATTGATTGTTCACACTTGAAAAAAAGGTGGCTTGAGCCGCCATAACTATTAAGTGCGACTAAAGCTCAAATTCAACTGCTGAAACAGGATACAAAACCTACTGTACTTTTGGTTTAACGTCAAAATATTTTCGATAAAAATAATCAACGATACAATTGAACTGAATCTTGGAAGTCTGTATTCAAATCTCAGCCTACTAGAGTGAACATCACTCATTAGATCTAGTACTTCACCACCATCTTGAAAATGCTGATTATGATCCCATGGTGACTATAAACTTATCCCATAAAAGCTCTTCAATCATGACCATTCCAGTCCAAGTCCTAGAACCCAGGATATTACACAGTAACTGGTCAATGTTCAATGTGTGTTCGAGAGATTTATACTATATATTATGAAATTACATTGTATATGATGTATTCTGTATCATCTGTAGTGTTAACCACATAAATTTATATATATTTTAGTTTGTTATTCAATGGTTTCAAATGAAATTTTATTATACTATATGGAAATATGAATATTAAAAAATATTTCTTTATTATTGTATATACAGTACATAACAGCCATGATTATGTAGAGTTACTTTATAAAACATAACATTGTGCATTGTTTGTCCCATGGCAATAAAGAATAGAATAGATAAATTTAGGCTATAGAAGAAATTACAACACTGGATCTAATGATCTATTTATACTCAAGGCAAATGCACTCTACCATAGCTAAAGTTAGACACAAATTACCATAATTTATACAAATTAAAGATACTTTAATGAAATATGATTAGAATTTTATTTATACTGTATTTGGTTGATAAATTTCCTCTTAAATGCTCGTAGAGTGTTAAATAATTGAGTACTCATATTATAAAGTGTTGGTTAAAAATCTATCCAGTACAATTTAATTCCATTTCTTTCTTTATAACAGGTTTTCAACATTTCGGGCACTTGTACTTCGCAAATATTTAGCAATTTTTACAATGTTATAATGATGTTTGTATTTTTACTTAAGATTTCAAAACCATTTATAAAACAAAATAAATAAAATGAAACTACTACTGTATATTATACCTTGAAGCTGAAAATTTAAACAAAACCAAATTTCTCCACCGAAGACTGAATAATGCCATTTGCATTTAAATTTCTTGCAGCAAATTTAAAGGTTTTTGTACTAAAGAGTCAGAAATTATTAAAAGCTTTATTAATTGTTATTTATTGAAAATCTATGTGGCTTTTTTAATTTTCTGTTTGTAAAAAAATGTAAACTGAGGAATATTAAAAGATGTTCATTACTAAGTACTGAAGTAGAGCCATTATAAGTGTCAAGTGTTCGGTGAAGTAGAACACAAACTGGTTATAAATAAACATACACCACTGCCTTGGAGCTGCCATAATTATTGACGTTCATGAGGCAAACATTTCCAAGTGTCTCTGGAGACAACCTTCTGATTGGAGATTCTCTCAATGACCTACTGTACAATCAATGTTTAGCTGGGAGAGAGGTATAATTACATGAAACAATTTTAATAGCTATTGCATCATCAGCTTTTCATTATGATGAATGCAGGTATCTTTTCTGAGATATATGGTAAAACAATATCTTCGGTCAGTTATTTCAATACAGTATTATCAGACTTTGTTAATGTCATTTAAGTGAGAAACTGATCATTTTTTTTAATTAAAACTATGAGCATTACACTTAAGACTAGTCCATAATTTAACAATTTAGGGATCCCAAGTTTGAAGAAGTCAATTCCAGAAGATCTGTTTAAACAAGCTTTCCTAATAGCTCATTTATTTTGGTGATACAGTACCAATCGACACTGACTTCAGTGAGACAAATGATAAAAAAGGTCTAAAACTGTAGTAAAATCATGCAGATTCAATACATTTTTTGGTCATGAAAGGAGAAAAATGTATCCTCTAATTCAAGACCACTTTTGGGACCTAAAAATTTGTGTTTGTCCCAGGGTTCGGTCTCTATTTAGATGGTTAGCTTTTTCCTAAAAGTTTTACGTTTGTTCCTTGAAAACAGTGGCCTCAAGTTGGAAGTTGCACTGTATCTATTTATAATTCTGCACTGATCATGACACACCCACCATTAAATGCAACCTGTGGAGAGTAGCTAGGATTGTGGTCATGCTGGGCATGCCATCTTAATACACCATTTACGTACCGACACTAGTGCGACATTAACACCCAGAGGCAATTTCTTGTATCCTGCATCAGCTTCTCCACAGGAGTCTTGGCGCGAACATGATGAGATAAATAATATACTGAGACAGACAAAAGAATGCTTCGCTAATCTAGGCTGCTCTACCTGTATTTTTTTAGAAAATTGTTTTATAAAGTAGTTAAGTGTCGAACATGGTTTCAACCTAAATGGCATTAATTAGTTAGAGACTGTTATTAAATTTATTCTTAAAACATACAATATTTCATTCGGAATAAGACAATGATGTTCCAAAAACAATAATTAATGTTCTTCTGCAAAATTTTTCAGACAAAATGATTAAAAGATGGATAATAATTAGAGATTTGTAAGTGCCTCAAGTGGAAATAACCACAAGGCGCCAACAACAATTAATAAAAAATGACAAAGAAATTACAGCACAAAGTACTGAGCACACAAAAATCTTACCAAGAATTCTCATCAACAGATGTCACTGCCAATTTTAAGGCACTGAGCCATACCTTCAGTAAACTCACATACACTTTGAGAAAGGTGACTACTAAGCAATTTAATTAAACAAAACTAGAAGAATATTAATTAATAAACAAAAGACAAGTGGGTTTAATATTGGAAATCAGTAAAAACCTCCCATAGTCACAAAATAACCCACTGCAACCCAAGTGTATTATTATTAAAAGGATATGATAAAGTAAGAAACAGTAGAAATGACTCATGCGTTCTCTAATAAAAATAACACTCCATGGCTCTCTAGAGGCCAGTCCAATCTGTATTTTGCCCTACTTTGATTGTCAAATATACATCAACTAATAAGATCAACCCCAAAAATATTAGAATCATCACAAAATAACCCTAAAACCTGTAGATACGTGACTCATTCTCTCCCTGTATCAACTTTTTGCTCTGTAACTTTAATAATAATACTGTAATAACCTTAAACTGAATCGTAACAAAATAGACATAAAAATTACTAAACAATTTCCTTTTATGTATTAAAGAAATAATTTGTTCAACTGTACCTTGCCTTCCAAATAAACAATAAATAATTGTATAACTCTCCAAATAGTAGAATATCATGAAATATACAAGTACATATATTTCCAATCACTTTTATTCATCAATATATCTATACACATTAAACTTTTGGAATGATTAAAAGGAAACGAAAAACCTCAGACTTGTCATGTATTAAAGAATACGCAGGGTACCTCAAGACAAGAACGTCACAAATAAATTCAAACATCAAGAAACAACGAAAAACATATTGAAAAGAAAAATTAAGCAGTTCTGCATCATGGACCAGACGTTCCCAAAAAGTAGTGAAACAAATCTATAGAAGTTGAATAGATGTGGGTTTAAACAGGTGGGTTCATCTATGGCATAATAAATGCTATAAGATGAAACTAAGGCAATTATTGAAATTTTATCTTTAAAAGGCTTAAAGGATATTGGACAGTTAATGGATTTATGGATAGTTTTAAGGCGTTTATTGTTGTCATCATAGATGAACCTCCTGGAACGCACTTTCAGAGCAACAAAATCGACCCTGAACCCAGAACCGGGGATGACCGAAAGCAATGGTGAATATCTGTTGGTTTTGAATGTTTGGGCGTTATCAATGCCCGACTCAAAAGGAATGGCGAGTTCCATGATGGAAAGTTTCTTCAAGTTGGGCCCGAGATACTGTACAGTAGAACCTCGTTTTTACGTACCCCAGTTATACGAACCCTCTGTTTTACGTACGCCTCGTATGGACGATGACGTCATCAAAAACCCCGAAAATATTCAAAACAAATGGCCCTTTTGAGAGCAACCATAAGTAAAAAGAATATAACAATAAAC
>NW_022740041.1:800979-801249 GCF_011630105.1 Anneissia japonica
GTCTAATACCGGGTTGTTATAATCTAAAACCACGTGAACTGAGTGAGATGAACAACTACCGATGGTGCTCAAAATTATTGCTTTCCTCCTTAGCTTCGTGTGGCAAACCATGGAAGAACTCGTCTGGTCAAATTTTCTAAATGAAGCTGAGTAGACATAGTTTCGTACACGAACGCTAATTGGTTGGCTCGCCCAGTGCATAGCACATGGTTGCTGTTTCACGTACACGAACGCTAATTGGTTGGCTCGCCCAGTGCAGCGCACATGGGT